>NW_027397066.1:79020925-79067725 GCF_003265705.2 Callorhinus ursinus
TTTTTTAAAAAAGGGATTGATAAGATGTTGGTTTAAAAAGGGAAAAAGAAAAATTCAAAAAAAAAAACAGTTAAAGAAAATTAACTTTGAAAAACTAATGAATCATGGTAAAAAAGCCATGAATTCTATGTGCAGTATTCCCCTAGCGCTGGAGTTCTCCCGTTCTCCTTGATCCCTAATCTTGGTCTTGGGTGGCTGTTCGTGCTGATCTTCTGGGGGAGGGGCCTGTTGCCGTGGTTCCCAAATGTCTTTGCCGGAGGCGGAATTGCCCTGCCCTTGTCGGTCTAGGCTAAGTAATCTGCTCGGGTTTGCTCTCGGGAGCTTTTGTTCCCTGCAAGCTCTCGGTACAGCTTTGGAGGATGAGAGTGATAATGGTGGCCTCCCAATCTCCACCCAGTGGAGCCGAGAACTTGGGGCCGCGCTCCTCATTGTGCCCCCAGAGAAAAGCAGTCAATCACTCCTGTCTCCCTGGTCTCCGGCCACACTCCATGCTCACCCAGCCTGTGACCTAGCATTTCTATCTCTGGCATCTGATCCCGTGTGGATTCTCCAAACCCAGCAGATCCCTGTGATGTGCTTCTGCGCCACTCCTCCCGGGGGAGGAAGGGGAGTCTCCCCGGCTCTGCTGCTTGTTGGGTCCCTGCTGGAAAAACAGTGGCCCGACTGTTTCGCCAATCACAGTTTATGGCCACCCCGAGCTGAGAGCCCGCACCTCGGGTCCGTCTCTGCAGCTGGCTTCCCCGCTCTGATACCTGGGAGCTCTACTGCACTCAGGCACCCCCGGTCTTTCTGTGACCCCAAGTGTCCTGAGACCACACTGTCCCACGAGGGTTCCACCCCCCCGCTGAGCCACTGGAGCGATGTCCCTCAGTGGAGCCGGCTTCTAAAAGTTCCGATTTTGGGCTCTGCGGCTCTATCACTTGCCAGAAGCGGCCGACGGAGGCCCCCTCCCCTGCCGTCTATCCTCCCGAATATCACCTCGAATTCACTTCTCCACACGTCCTACCTTCCAGTAAGTGGTCACTTTTCTGTTCAGAGGGTTGTTGCTACTCTCTTCTTCGATCTCCTGTTGAGTTCGTAGGTGTTCAGAATGGTTTGATCCCTATTCAGCTGAATTTCTGAGACCAGAAGAAATCCAGGTCTCCTACTCCTCCCTATTACCGAACTTATTAGAAGTAATCATAGATCCAAGCCTAGAATCATCCTCCTCCATCTTACACCTCATGTTCAGAAAATATCATATTTGCTCCATATTTTCTGAACATATCATGTTCAGAAAATCCATATATGATATTTGATTTACAAACATGTTTGTAAACAGAAACATTAATAAAATATTTGAAAAGGATGATAAACAATTTAAAAAGAACATCACAGAAAGTATGAAAACTTTACAACTCTTTCAACCTACAATACCCACATTTGCAACATTTACATTAACAGTCAAGTGAGAGGACTCCTGATCTGTGGTGAAAAAAAATTCCATCTTTATAATAAAGCATTTTTTTCTGAATTTTCCATTATATCAGTAGAACTTGTTTACTCCTGTCATTGAATATGTGGTGCTTAAAATAAGGTTTAGGGAGGAGGCAATTCAGTACCGAGAAGCTGTTTATGTATATAAGGCTTAAAACCTGCTAATGGAATTGATAAAGGTGCTGTCTACCACTCTGGACCTTATCATTGTACATCACACGAAGTTCAGAATCATTTATGTTTCAGCCATGAGAGAATTCCTAGGATTCTCTGGTGTTTGAAAAACCCTGAATTCTGTAACACCAATCTTAACTTAAAATCATGAAGCCATAGCCTTTTTAACTAATGCAATTGTCTTTTGAAATGCAGACAAGTGGCCCAGGAGGAAATAATCATTCTTTTGAGTACTGCTCTTGCAAAATCTAGGAGTGGCAAATATACAAATCTTCTCTGTATATACAAGAAAAAAATGGTAAATGTATTAGGAATAAAGATGAATAATTTTAGCATATATTTTCATATCCACAATGATGACTTATAAACAGAACACTAAACCCTAGCTAATACTTGTTTTTATTGCAACATATCTAAGAATAATATATAACATGTTCAATAAAAAGCTCACAGGGCAGTAATTTTCTTGGATACAGTGAAGGATGTTCCTCTAAGAGGGATCTATGAGATCCCTAAAGTTCAGGAGCAATTTGAAAAACAAAAAACAAAAAACAAAAACATATAAATCTGTCATTCCCTCTACTACTTTATGCCAAGTTGAGAATCACAATGTTGAGCCTCCAGATTTCATCTCTTACGTGTTCGACTTAGAAAATATGCAGTTTTATGTGCTATGTCATCTCAGTATCAGACGCCAGACTCAGTGTTAGAGCCTTCTTGTAGGTGATCATACTTATAATATGAAAATTGGCTTTCCAAAAGTGGTGAAAAAATATAACTTCAAAAATTGTGAGCTGAATAGAAAGGACTGCACTTTTCACCCCTTTTAGGATCAAAGCAGTTATTTTTGTTCCTGTTATGAGAGGTTTCAATTTTCCGAGTCTTGACTGTGCCAGTCAAATTCTGTTATACTGTCATTCTTTCTGTTGTTGTTCTCTACTTCACAGGAAATACATAGGTAGGTACACAAGATCCTCTATACTTCTGTCACATTTTTCTACCCTCTAGCAGCACTTGGTAAGAGGCAAATAGAGTGTAAACAACACTAATAAAGACAGAGGAAAAGGTATTTATTTGGCTTTTTCACTTAGTTTTCTGTACCTACAAATAGCAGCTTTCTTTGAAAATGAAATTAGATTCAGTTAATGTATTAGCTTCCTCTGGCTACTATAACCAATCACCACAAACTGGGTGGCTGAAAACAACAGAAATTTATTCTCTCACACTTCTGGAGATGAGAAGTCTAAGATCAAAGTGTAGGTAGGGCTGTGTACCCTTGAATGCCCTGGAGAAAAATGCATTCCTTGTCCTTTCCAGCTGGTGTCTCCAGGTTTCCCTTGGCTTGTGGCCACATCACTCTAATCTCTAGAGTGGCCATGGGCATATTGCCTCCTCCTTTTCTCTATGTATGTCTTCCTTTGTGTTTCTTAGTCTAATTTCCCTCTATACTGTAAGAATACATGTGATCATATCTAGGGCCCAACTGTACAGTGTAGGATATGCTCTTCCTCTCAAGATCCTTAACTTAATCACATACGCCAACATCTTTTTCCAAACAAGATAATGATCATAGGTTTCAGAGATTAGGATACAAACATGTCTTTTGGGGGAGCCACCATCTATCCCCCTACAATCTGTCTTACCACCCAAAATTTATGTTTCTTGCCCATGCCAAATATATTCACACTGGCCTAGCTTCCCCAAATACTCAACCCATTCTTTGTAATTTATTTTATTTTTATCCTCATTTTTGCATTTTTTTGCAATCCTGATAGGCTGAGAATTTACCAAATCAACAACTGCTAGTTCCTTTTTCCTTAACAGCTTAGAGAGGTTTGGGATTTTGGGGGCTTTTTTTGTTTGTTTGTTTGGTTTGGTTTGGTTTGGTTTTTGGGTTTTGGTTTTTATTTCCCCCTCATGCCAATCAGTTGTCTGAGTCTCCCATACCAACTGCATGCCCTACTACTCAATTCAACTCTGATACTAACTACCTGGAGTTAGGGCCAGACACCAAAGATTTAATGGCTCCACAAGTCCACAAGACTGTCCTCACTTCAGATGCCAGTGGCAAGTATCAGGCCTCCAGGTCACCCACACTTCTGCCCAAATTCACTACCAGTTTAGAAGTTTCCACAATCTACCACCCAAATTTGATAATTTGCTAGAATGAGTCTTGGAACTCAAGAAAATGCTATTCTTATTATTAAAGTTTATTATAAAGGATACAAATGGATATCCGGATGAAGAGATACACAGGACATGGTCCCAAAGAGTTCCAAATGCAGGCATCTCTATCCCTGTGAAGTTGGGGTAAACCACCCTGCCACCACGTGAATGTGTCTGCCAACCCAGAAGTTCCTTGAACCCCATTGTTTAAGGTTTTTATTAAAGTTTCTTTCCATAAGCATGATTGTGCTATTGCTAATTCAGTCATTAGCCAGACCCTATACCTTCCCTAGAGGTTAGGGCATGAGGCTGAAAGTTCCAAGCTTCTAATCAAGACTTGGTTTTTCTGGCAAACAACCCCCATCCTGAAGCTAGCTAGGAGCCAGAGGGGAGTCACCTTATTAGAACAAGAGACACGTCTATCATCCTTATCACTCAAGAAATTCCAAGGGCTTTAGGAGCTCTGTGCCAGGAACTGGAACAGAAACCAAATATCTTTCTTATTATACCCACAAGTTCTTTCCTCAATTTATCCCCTTCTTCTTGCATGTTCCTATAAGCAGCAATAGGAAACCAGATCACATAAAATGCTTTCCTTGGCAATTTCCTCAGCTAAATATCCCAATTCATTACAGATAAGTTCTGCTTTCCACACAGTTGTAGAACACAATTTAGAGAAGTTTTCTGGCACTTTATAACAACAGTGACCTTTCCTCCAGCTTCAATAACATGTTACTCATTACTTTCTGAGCCCTTTAATGTTCACATTCTTCCCAACATTCTG
Source organism: Callorhinus ursinus (assembly GCF_003265705.2). NCBI lineage: Eukaryota > Metazoa > Chordata > Mammalia > Carnivora > Otariidae > Callorhinus > Callorhinus ursinus. Next base: position 79,025,526 of record NW_027397066.1, read on the forward strand.
TTCATAACAACACAGGTACTCTCTAAAACAACAGAAACTTTCTCTACTGTGCTCCTCACTACTGAGAGGTCACCAGAAGCAGTTTCAATGTTCATATTGCTGCTAACATTCTGTTCAAGGACATTGAGGCTTTTTCTATCCTGTGCCTCAAATTTCTTCCATTCCCTATCATTCTTCGATTTCAAAGCCACTCCCACATATTTATAAGGGCAGGCTGGAAACTTTCAGGCAGGGGCCAATACTGAAGTCCACAGGAGGGACTTCTCCCCAAAGAAACCTCAGAACTGCTCATAAGGCCCTTTTACAGATTAGATCAGCCACATGCAGATTATCAAGCATCATCTCCTTTACATGAATGTATCTGATTATAGATGTTAGACACATCTACAAAATAGATTCCGAGCAACACTTAGTGTTTCTTTGAATAACTGGGTCTTATAGCCTAGCTAAACCGACACATAAAACTGATCATCACAGTTAAGTTAAGCAGCATTAGAAATAATTTCAATATTAAAATAACACTATTAACTCTAGGTGCAGTGCATTTTTTTCATTATGTCTAAAATGTTAAGAAGAAGGTTTTAAAAAAACAAAGAGGATCTTATACAGTTGCCTATTTCTATGCTACATAAACCCCTGCGTGTATGTTCAGTTTATACTGCACTGAGATAAATACACTTGATGACTCTGAGCACCTAATTAGTAGAATAGTGAATAATTCAGCCTAGGTGGGGTAGAAAGGTAACATAAACAATAATATGCCAGATGAACTGTGTCAGGAGTACCCTTGTCTTACTCAGATAGTTTTTCTTACAATTAATATATTTTTAAATAGATAACTTAATTACATTTGCCCTAAAATGTGAAAAGTCTTAGAAAGGAATTTATTGAAATTATACAAAGACTAAAATAAAATAAAAAAAAAACTGATACTGGAAAATGAATTTGGAAAAGTTTATCATAGAAGAGAAAGTAGAGCAACCTGACCAAAAAAGTGTAAAAGGATAATTCAATGAAATATGTGAAAGGTATAAAAATAAATTTTTTACCCTAAACTATTTATCTAGATCTTGGTTATGATCTGATGCTGTGTCTATAGGCTGCAGATATGTAAACGCTTCTGGGATTACTACAGTTTTGTATGCCTACAATTTTGTATGCTTACTAATATTTTAAAGATATTATATTATAAGGAGCTTTGCTTATATTGGAGATCAGCAAGAATTAAATTTTATATTGACTTCTACTTCTAAATTTTGTTCATGTAAATATTATTTATATATTAAAATCCAAAAAAGTACTTACCAGTTTGATTTCAGAAATTATTCCATGTCCAACAAATACACACACAGAAACCAATTCATAACTTTTGTAATTATATTTACATGAATCATGGTATACTGTCTATTTCTGAAATTCCCACCGAACACATTATGTGTCTTAGATGTCTTTCTACAACAGTTAATATGCGTCTCACATGGGACATCTGGGTGGCTCAGTCATTAAGCATCTGCCTTCGGCTCAGGTCAAAATCCCAGGGTCCTGGCATCGAGCCCCGTGTTGGGCTCCCTGCTCAGCAGGAAGCCTGCTTCTCCCTCTCCCTCTCCCCCTGCTTGTGGTCCTGCTCTCACTATCTCTCTCTCTGTCAAATAAATAAATAAATAAAATCTTTAAAAATATATATATGTCTTACTTAGTTTTGTTAACCACTGCATAGTATTCCATAAGCAGATTCAGCCATATTTTATTTAGCTAGTTACTTCAAGATAAAAATTTTGGTTGTTTGCAACTTTTTGCCATTACATACAATATATTCTTCCTCATGCATATGTATAAATGATTTTCTAGAACATTTTCAGTTTAATAGATTCTGCCAAATTGACCCTGAAAGTGTCCATGTTGACTTATATCATAAGTTTTGTCTGAGAGTACATGATTCCCCACATTTTTACCAAAGCAGGCTATTGGGTAGAAGAACTATCCAGTCACCACTCTTAAGTAAACCTTTCTGAGATTTATGCATTCTCCAGATGCAAGTGTTTTAATTTCTACAATGCATAAGGAACAGAGAATTAAGTAGATCCTTTTGAAGTCTTCTGGAAAGCACCTGGAAGACTACCATCTTTATGTAAACACATCATGAAGTAGTGCATATTAAAATTCAGTAGTTCATGGGCGCCTGGGTGGCTCAGTTGGTTAAGCAACTGCCTTCTGCTCAGGTCATGATCCTGGAGTCCTGGGATCGAGTCCCACGTCGGGCTCCCTGCTCAGCAGGGAGTTTGCTTCTCCCTCTGACCCTCTTCCCTCTCGTGCTATCTCTCATTCTCTCTCTCTCAAATAAATAAATAAAATTGTTTTAAAAAAAAAATAAAATTCAGTAGTTCATAGTTTATGGTACATATTTAATATTTAAAGCATTTTATGAGGGGCATCTGGGTTGTGTAGCTGGTTAAGTGACCAACTTTTCATTTTGGCTTAGATTGTGATCTTAGGTTGTAAGATGGAGCCCCACATTGGGCACCACCCTCAGCACAGAGTCTGCTTAAGACTCTCTCTCCCTCTCTCTCTGCTCCTCCCTCCCCTGCTCTCTTTCTCTGTCTAAAATAAATAAATATTTTTTTAAAAAAACATTTTATGAAATCGAAAAAAATTAGATAAAAAAACTCAAAATCTTATCATGACAACATGATTTTTTCTATAAATATTGGTTATTTCTACATTTGGTCTATTTTTTTTAACTTTTATCTTTTTAATTTTTTTATTGTTATGTTAATCACCATATATTACATAATTTGTTTTGGTGTAGTGTTCCATGATTCATTGTTTGTTCATAACACCCAGTGCTCCATGCAGAATGTGCCCTCTTTAATACCCAACACCAGGCTAACCCATCCCCCTACCCTCCTCCCCTCTAGAAACCTCAGTTTGTTTTTCAGAGTCCATCATCACTCCTGGTTCGTCTCCCCCTCTGACTTACTCCCCTTCATTCTTCCTCTCTTGGCCTATTAAATCATAGTTTATCAAATACATGTAAGGTAATGGATTGATTTTCAGTAGAATTAAAGTAAAAAATATAACTTCATCTGCCCTGACTATATTAGTAATATATAATCAGTCACATGCTTTCCAGCTTCTTAGGCCCATCCCTAGATTTTCTGATTTAATATGCCTGGTGTAAATCCTGAGAATTTGTGTTTCTGACAAGTTCCCAGGTAGTTCTGATGGTGAAGGTGCTGATTTAAGTTCTGCACTTTGAAGACCACTGCACTAAGTAACTACCAAGTGTTAATCAAACTATGGTCCATGAATCACTACTGGCAGCATCACCTGGAGCTGGAAGAAATGCAAATGCTTGGGTCCTGCCCTACTCCTATCATATAAGAATCTCTGTACTTTAGTAAGTTCTCTATCTCCATTCTTACGTACTGTCAAGTTTGAGGAACACTGATGTAGCTTAGACTTACATAACTAAGATTTATATTAACACTGGAACACATCATACTCCCTCAATCCTGTTATTTAATATGACATGAATTAAATACTGTAATTGGACACCTGAACCATATTCTAATCTGTTCTAACATGTATCAGCTAACTAATTAGAATTGTTGTTATTTTAAAAATAGGTTTATCTTAATAAATAAATCTTTAAAAAAGGGGGGGTACCTGGGTGGCTCAGGCAGTTAAGTGTTCGACTCTTGGTTTCAGCTCAGGTCATGATCTCACAGTCCTGGGATTAAGCCCCAGGTCACACTCTGTGCTCGGTGGGGAGACTGCTAGATAATCTCTCTCCTAACCCTCTGCCCCTCCCCCTGTTTGTGCTTTCTCTCGCTCACACTCTCTCTCTCTCTCTGAAAAATGAATAAATAAATCTTTAAAAAACTAAGTCTATCCAAACAGATCATAATACCAACATTGTAGGAAAAAGCTCACCTATTTAATGCCTTTTAAATTCCATATTTGCACTGTCAAATAGGGTAGCCACTAATTACCTATGTCTACATGTAAACTTAAATTAAGTGAAATCAAATTAAATTAACAACTCAGTTTTTCAGACATACGAGCCACATTTCAAATCCTCAATACCAACATGTAGTGAGTAGCTACCATATTTTCATCATCACAGAAAGTTCTAATGGACAGTGCTGTTTCATAGGAATACCAAGGCTACATATTTTCTTTCTTTTTCAAAACAAGGTTTAGTTCATTGTATTCAAAACACATTGACTATAGCACTATGGCAACTGTGAGGCGTTTCTTGCAATTTTCCTTAGAATATCTACTAAATATTTCTAAATAACAGGACAGAAATAAAGCTACAACTGTGTTTTCTTTTAGAACACATACAAATATATAGCACATCCATAGATTTGTTCTCGAAGGTTATTAAAACGCAACTTGTAATTTACCCACTGCTTTGTCCAAAGGGCTCAGTCCTTAGAGAGATAATTTCAAACTAATTCCAACTTTCTAGCTTTTATCTATCCCTTTCTACTCTCAGTAGTGTGATAATCAATAGAAACATGTCTAACTTATTTGAACTTTCCAGGTTTCTTTTCACTCTGTACTGTAATAATGAACTTTGTTTCTCTGTGCTAGAGTCACTAGAGATGCAAGGGCAAGTCAAATGTTTCCTATGTAAAAAATAACTTTCACTTTAACAAAAAGAACCAGAATCCTAGGACAAAGGTAAATTGCTCATAAAATTATACAGAGGACATTGGATAAAGAGAATTAATTCCCTTGTGTTTAGGTGCAGTCCAATAAGTACAACTATTTATAGAATTCAAGAAGCATCCAGGCTCCCCAGTGCCAAAATTCCTCCTTGGAGGCATATTCATTATTCACGGATGACCAAGATTTATAGAATATTGGAATGCCACAACAATCCATTATTCATAGAATTAGAATTAAAAAATTCCTAAAAATCCAAAGTACTTTGGTAAGACTGTGGCAAACACAGTTGGTGGCAAAACATAAACTGAACTGATGAGAAGGGGTGTTATGTTTAGCCTATAATAATTCTGTACAGTCATGCAATTTGCTAAAGAAATGCAATTATGTTTTGGTTATGGGATGTTACTTCAGACCCTGCTGAGAGTATTTATGTGCCAACTTTTTCAGTGGAATATTGCTTTATTTGGTTCTCAAATAAAGATATAATTTTTAGAAGGCAGAGATAGTAGTATACATATAATCCATAAAGTTTACTATATTGTAGTTGAGAATATAAAAAAACATTAGATTTGATGTATTTGAGAAGGAGCTATGTTAGGGGTTCAAAAACCCACTACTTACCAGTTTAATGACCAAAACAAAATTATGGAAAGCTTACATTCCTTAGAAAATCTGGTTATTTTTATAATTTTGGTTAGTATTTGCAATCATCTCCTTCAATGATTATATCACCAAGTCATACACATTCGATTAGAATGAGAGGCAAAATCTGTTATCACACCATTACTTGAAATGTGACCCAAATTACATGTGTTTTATTTTGTTACATGTGGTTTTTTTTTTTAATATAGAGGAATAAATAAAGCCTTGGATTTGACTTAGATAATACCTTTAGGGGTTCTATTTTCAATAGTAAGAAACAAATCTTACTAGCTAACACAGTACATAATGGCATGACTCAGATAATGTTTTCAGGAAAGAAACAGATGGAAGAGAAAAAAAAAAAAAAAAAACCTCTTTTAGGATTGATGATCCATCCTACTATTTTTCCACAGATTATGCAGCCATAGAATATTTTTATCTCCTATTGCATTTATAAACATTCAACTCTGAGTTTACAAAATAGTCTAAAGGCCTCTAACAGCTGCAATGGGTCAGGAGACCTAGCAATAATGGGTGGGAAGCACACAACTTTCAGAGTGGTTGACATTTCAGATAATGGAGGTCATTCTTTCAAATTATTCTCCCTTGGGATGAAAGAAATTACACAGGTGGTTAGGGAGAGAACTTTTACTAGGAAATTTTCCCTGCTGAAAGGACACACAATTTGGAGTTGTGTTTACATGCAGTGCACATAATTCTGAATTGTGCAAGGACAGATAACCTATTAAATTGACTACTACTGATAAGCATTTTTTTCTGATTTGATTAATATTCAATTTTGCAAATACTTGCACTGACTAATATAAATTTATGTATCAGGGACAATACTGGATTTTGTAAGGTCAACAATGAAGCAGTTATTAATAACTTGTTGGAGACATGAATGATACTTGCTAAAATGAAGTTGAACCAAATAGAAAGTATAAATAAGTAAACAATATGTAGATATATAACATTATCATCTTGAGAATTCTTTTTTCCTGAAACAATATATATAGTATGGTTCAAATTCATCAAGTTTTATATTTTGAACATAAAGAAACACTGAAATGCTATGAAAATAAAATAACAACAGTGATAGTAATGGCATATACCGTTACTTATAAATAAAAACTTCTAAGATACTCAAAACGTGTACTGATAGCACATTAATAATCTTCTCCATATTCCTTCTTAGTTTCAAATTCTATGAGATAAAATATGTCTCAAGAATACTTCATAATTTATCTGAGATACAGGAGATTTCTTGCTGACATCAAGGGGTAAATATCACATCTGATTATATTGAATAAATGTCTTAAGATATATTATATTTTGTATAGGTTAAAAAACAACTTATATCACAAAGCTGAATTCAACCAAAAAGCATTCACTAAATGTTAGCATCTCTCATTTCACTAGTAGTTAAATTCCTTTCCTTTCACACTCTATGGATGACTTTAAATTCTGTTCTACATTTAGAAAGGATTCATGATTTTGTTCTTATAGTCCAATGACTTTCAGTGACTTTATAATGCATAACTATCTATACATACCTATTCCAAAATGATAATAAGCATTAATGTCTTCAATAAACACCCTGAGCTCAAAGTGCCACACTACCCTTAGGTTTATATTCTTTTGCCACCATTATTGTAATTTCTGCTCTCAACTGCTTTGAGAGGGTATAAATTATAGAACACAATTGTTTGGCTCAATGGAACTATTAGAAATGCCTCCAAATTTCATTGGTTGCCTCTTGAGGTAGGAAATTGCTCTTCCTTGAAAGCTCTGAACTGGAGTCTGGATAGTAAACTATTAAATGAGAAACATAAATTTGGATCTGCAATAGTTTTCAGAGAAGTAATTCTTAAAAATTAGTCAGAATAAGATTGAATTAGTTAAAAATGTAGTTTCTAACCTTGCCTCCTGTAATTTTAATTCAGAATGTTTGCAAAGGAACTTAATTTTTTTACTAAGTAACTCAGATTATGCTGATTCAGGTGGTCAATAGACCACATCTTGAGATCCCCTCCCTCAAAGATTATTTAGTTCAAATCTCAATTTGCAAGTGAGGAAGTGGAATACAGTGGTTAAGTGAATTTGATGTAAGTCACATAGTTAATTACTTGTTCATCTGGGCTTTGAAGTAACATCTCCTGATTCCTGGTTCATTACTTCTATTTTTAAATCAGACTCCAAATAAGTTGTGTGAAGTATCTCTCTAAAATTTCCTGGTGTGTAGATTGTTTTAAATGGGGAAAATTCTGACAGATTCTCAAATAAGAAAATTTTTTCTTATTTTTTAAAACTGTAAAAACAGAAACTAAACTCTGTTTATATTTTCTGTCTGCTTCAGAATCTAAACTCAATTTATAAATAGAATTTTATATTTACTTAACAAAAACTTCTATAGTCACTACATAAATCAGTCTCTATTTTAAGAATTTTAATAGTAATATTTGTAAATATTAATAAATAAAATTATTAAACCAACTGCCTTCCTATTAGCAATGTTAATTTAACATTGCAAATGGTATCACTTTGCTGAAACTAAATTAATGGCCACAGCATGGACATAGTGGTAGCTGTTCTGGTGATCTACAACCAGTAATAATATCTGACCTTTGGCCACAGGACTCAAGAAGTAAGTTGGTCCTGCAGGGAAGATGGCAAGGTAATAGGATTCTAGGCTCACCTTGTCCCATGGATACACCTAGATAACAACTACATCATTGTAAATAACCCAGAAAATGACCTGAAGACTGGCAGAACAGATCCACTACAGTGAAATGTAGAGAAGAAGCCACACTGAAGAAGGTAGGAAGGGCAGAGAAGTGGTCCAGAGCTAAACAAACCCAAGGGCCTGTGTGGGGGAGGGTGGGATGTGGGTGCCGAGGAGGGAAAGGAAGACTCCACAATAGGTACCCCAGGCACAGGAGACCTGCACTGAGAAGATGGATCCCTGTAACATTTAGCTTTGAAATCCAGAGGGACCTAAAGTGGCAAGTTCTTACAACCAGTGGGACTTAACACCTTTAAAAATCATTGGGCTTAGCTCTGAGAGAGTCAGAGGGCTATAGGAGACTGAGTCCCTGCTCTTAAAGAGACAGCACAACAAATGGCCCCACTGAGATACAACATAGAAGCAGATTGAAAAACACCTGAAGTATGAGGGAAGGAGACTTATATACCGATCTCAGAGCAAGTACTGGAAGGGAAGGAATCTTTGGGAGACTTCTCCAAGAACAAAGGAGCAGGCAGGTAAAGTTAAAAGAATTCATCACCAGTAAACCAGCCTTACAAGAAATGTTAGAGGGGATTTTTTTGAGTAGAAAGGTAAACCATAAGCAAGAGTAAGAAAAGTAGGAAGCACAAAAGCAGTAAAATTAAATATATCTATAAAAATCAGTAAAGTCATTCACAAAATAAAAGGATGTAAAGTATGACACCTAAACATATACCTAAAACATGGAGGGGGAGAGAAGTAAAAATTTAGTGCTTTTAGACTGGATTCAAACTTAACCAACCATCAACTTAATATAGACTGCTATATGTATAAGATGCTATATTTAACCTAATGGTAACCACAAATCAAAAATCAGTAATAGATATGCAAATAAGAAAGAGAAAGGAATCAGGAATCCAAGTATATCACTAAGGAATGCCAGCAAACTGTGAGAGAAGAAAGCAAAAGAAGAGAGAGAAACTACAAAAACAATCATAAAACAAGTAACAAAATGGAGGTAAGTACATACCTATCAGTAATTACTTCAAATATAAATAGAATAAATGCTCCAATCAAAAGAGCGCCTGGGTGGCTCAGTTGGTTAAGACTCCACTCCTGGTTTCAGCTCAAGTAATGAACTTAAAGTGGTGAGACTGAGCCCTGCAGTGGGCTCAGAACTCAGCTTGAGTTGGCATGAGACTCTCTCCCTCTCCCCCCCAACTCAAGCACGTGTGCTCTCTCTCTTTCTAAAATAAATAAATAAATAAGTAAAATCTTTGAAAAAAAAGACATAGGGAGACAGAATGGATGAAAAAACAAGATCCATCTACATGTTGCCTACAAGAGACTCATTTAAGACCTAAACATACATGCAGATTGAGAGTGAAGGGTTGAAGAAGCATTTATCATGCACATGGAAGTGAAAAGAAAGCCAGGGTAGCAGTACTTCTATTAAACAGAATAGACTTTAAAACTAAGACTGTAACAAAAGACAAGGAAGGTCACTCTAAAATTACAAAAGGAAAAATCCAAAAAGAAGATATAATTATTGTAAATATTTATGTACCCAAATTGGGAGCACTCAAATACATAAAGAGGCTAAGAAAATACATAAAAGAAGTCCTTGAGAGTAATACAATAATAGTAGAGAACTTTAACATACCACTTACATCAATGGGTAGATCATCCAAACAGAAAACCAACAAGGAAATGGTGGCTTTGAATGACACATTGGACCAAATGAATCCAACATATATATTCAGAACATTCCATCTTAAAACAGCAGAATACACATTCTTTTCAAGTGAACATGGGACATTCTCCAGAGTAGATAACATGATAGGCTACAAAACAAGTCTCAACAAATTAAAAAAGATGGAAGTCATACTATGCATCTTTTCTGACCACAACACTACAAAACTAGAAATCAACCACAAGAAAAAATCTGGAAAGAGCACAAATACATAGAGGTTAAATAACATGCTACTAAACAATGAATGGTCAACTAAGAAATCAAATAAGAAATAAAAAATACATGAAGATGAATGAAAATGAAAACACAATGGTCCAAAATGTTTGAGATGTAGCAAAAGCTATTCTACAAGGGAAAGTTATAGAAATAGAGGTCTTCCCCAAGAAGCAAGAAAAATCTCAAACAACCTAACCTAACACCTAAGGGAAATAGAGAAAGAAGAACAAACAAAAGCCAAAACCAGTAAGTGGAAGGAAACAATAAAGATAAGAGCAGAAATAAATGAAATAGAAACTAAAACAAAGTAACAAAAAACCCAGTAAAAGAATAATAGAACAAATCAATGAAACTAGGAGCTGGTTCTGTGAAAACATCAACAAAATTGATAAACCTTTAGCCAGATTCATCGAGAGAGAGAGAGAGGAGACTTAAATAAACAAAATTAGAAATAAAAAAGGAGAAATAACAACCAACTCCACAGAAATATGAACAATTATAAGGGAATATTATAAAAAATTATATGTCAATAAATTGGACAACCTAGAAGAAATGGATCAATTCCTAGAAACACATAACCTCCCAAAACTGAATGAGGAAGAAACAGAAATATGAACAGACCAATTACCAGCAATGAAATTGAAACAGTAGTCAAAAAAACTCCCAACAAAAACAAAAAAAGCCCGGGACCAGATGGCATCACAGGCAAATTCTACCAAATACTTAAAGACAAGTTAATATCTATTCTCAAACTATTTCAAAAAATTGAAGAGAAAGGACAGCTTCCAAATTCATTCTATGAGGCCAGGATTACCCTGATAGCAAAACCAGATGAAAACATACAAAAAAAAAAAAAAAAGAACTACAGGCCAATATTTCTAATGAACGTAGATGCAGAAATCCTCAACAAATTATTAGCAAACCAAATCCAACAATACATTAAAAAAATAATACAACATGATCAAGTGGGATTTATTCCTGGGATGCAAAGATATTCAATATTTGCAAATCAGTCAACATGATACATCACATCAACAAGAGAAAGGATAAGAAACTATGAGCATTTCAATTGATGCAAAAAATCTTTGACAAAGTACAACATCTAGTCATGATAAAAATCCTCAACAAAATAGGTTTAAAGGAAACACACCTCAACATAATAAAAGCCATATATGAAAACCCACAGTCATACTCAATGGTGTCAAAACCTGAGAGCTTTTCCCCTAATGTCAGGACCAAAACAAAGATATCCACTGTCACCACTTTTTTTTTTTCTTTTTAAAGATTCTATTTATTTATTTATTTGACAGAGAGAGACACAGCGAGAGAGGGAACACAAAGAAGGCGGAGTGGGAGAGGGAGAAGCAGGCTTCCCGCTGAGCAGGGAGCCCGATGCGGGGCTCAATCCCAGGACCCTGGGATCACGACCTGAGCTGAAGGCAGACGCCCAATGACTGAGCCACCCAGGCACCCCCAACTGTCACCACTTTTATTCAACATAGTACTGGAAATCCTAGCCACTGCAATCAGACATCAAAAAGAAATAAAAGACTTCCGAATTGGTAAGAAGTAAAACTTTCACTATTTGAAATGACATGATGCCATATACAGAAATCCCTAAAGACTCCACTAAGAAACTACTAGAACCAATAAATGAATTCAGTAAGGTTCCATGATACAAAGTTAACATAGAGAAATCCATTGCATTTCTATACACTAATTATGAAGTAGCAGAAAGAGAAATTAGGAAAACAGTCTCATTTACAATTTCATCAAAAATAATAAAATACCTAGGAATAAACTTACCCAAGGGGGTAAAAGACCTATACTCTGAAAACTATAAAACACTGATGAAAGAATTTGAAGATGAGACAAACAAATAGAAATTTGGATTTCTTGCTTGTGGATTGTGAGAACAAATATTGTTAAAATGTCCATATTACCCAAAGAAATCTACCTGATTTAATGCAATCCCTATCAAAATACCAACAGTGTTTTTCACAGAACTAAAACAACCCTAAAATTTGTATGAAACCACAAAAGACCCTAAATAACCAGAGCATTCTTGAAAAAAGGAACAAAACTGGGGGTATCACAATCCTAGATTTCAAGATATACTACAAAGTTGTAGTAATCAACAGAGTATAGTACTTGCATAAAAATAAACACATATATTAATGGAACAGAACAGAGACACCAGAAATAAACCCACAACTATATGGTCAATTAATCTTTGACAAAGAAGCAAGAATGCACAATGGGAAAAATACAGTCTTTTCGAAAATTGGTGTTGGGAAAACTGGACAGCTATATGCCAAAGAATGATACTAGACCACTTTCATTCACCATACAAAAAAATAAACTCAAAATGGATTAAGAACCTAAGTGTGAGGGGCTCCTGGGTAGCTCAGTCGGTTAGGCATCTGCCTTCAGCTCAGGTCATGATCTCAGGGTCCTGGGATCGAGCCCCATGTTGGGCTCCCTGCTCATCGGGGCATCTGCTTCTCCCTCTCCCTCTGCCTCTCCTCCCCACTCATTCTCTCCCTCTATCTCTTTCTCCGTCTCAAATAAATAAATAAAATCTTTAAAAAGTAACCTAAATATGAGACCTAAGACTATAAAAATTCTAGAAGAAGACACAAATGGTAATTTCTCTGACATAAGTCATTCCAACATTTTTCCAGATATGTCTACTGAGGCAAGAGAAACAAAGCAAAGATGAACTTCTGGGACTACATCAAAATAAAGCTTCTGCTAAGTGAAGGAAACAATAAACAAAACTAAAAGCCAACCTACAGAATGGGAGAAGATATTTGCAAGAGACATATCTGATAAAGGCTAGTATTCAAAATATGTAAAGAACTTATATAACTCAACACCCAAAAACCAAATAATCCAACTAAAAAATGGGCAGAAGACATAGACAGATGGCTAATAGACACATTAAAAGATGCTCAACATCATTCATCATCAGTGAAATGCAAATCAAAGCCACAATATCAGAAATATCACCTCACGCCTTTCAGAATGGCTAAAATCAATAACACAAGAAGCAACACATGTTGGCAAGGCTGTGGAGAAAAAAGAACCCTTGTGCCCTGTTGGTAGGAATGCAAACTGATGCAGCCACTGTGGAAAACAGTTGGAGGTTCCTCAAAAATTTAAAATAGAATTATCACTTGATCCAGGAATTCCACTACTGGGTATTTATCCAAGGAATACCAAAACACTAATTCAAAAAGATATATACACCCCTATGTTTATTGCAGTATTATTTATAATAGCCAAGTTATGGAAGCAACCCAAATGTCCACTGACAGATGAATGGATAAAGAAAATGTGGGGGGTGTGTGTGTGTGTGTGTGTGTGTGTGTGTATGTATATAATAGAATTTTACTCAGCCATAAAAAAGAATGAAATCTTGTCATTTGCAACAACATGGGTGGATTGATAGAGTATAAGGCTAAGTGAAATAAGTCAGTCAGAGAAAGACAAATACATGTGCTTTCACTCATATATGGAATTTAAGAAACAGAACAAAAAACAAAATAAAAATGAGACAAACCAAAGAATGGATTCTTAACTATACAAAACAAACTGATGGTTACCAGAGGGGAGGTGGGGGAGATGGTGAAATAGGTGGGGAGGATAAAGAATACACTTACATGATGAGCATCGAGTAATGTATAGAATTGTCAAATCACTATATTGTACACCTGAAACTAAAGGATATGACATGTTAATTATACTGCAATTAAAATAAAAAAATTAAAAAAAACTAATCTTGCTGTTTTTGATACCAGTATTTACTCCTAATTAAAAAAAAAAAGTTTTCATTCCTGCCCTTTTAAAGCCCCTTTGCCATCTTCCAATTTGATAAGCAAGGCATATGCCTATAATAAACATCTAATTAATATCTCTAATGTAGCTTAAAATCAATATTTTCAAACTAAATTCAAGATCTCCCTCCAAACCTTGTCCTCTACTGAAGTGAAGTTAGCACTACTACCTAGCTAGACAAACCATAAATTCAAGAATCATCCTAGATGCCTTTCCTCCAGTTGCCCTATGTATCAAATTCCTCACCACCCCTCCTGAATATGTCATGAAGCAGTTCACCTAATTTAATCTCCACTGCCAGCACTGCAGTCCAGGTTACTGTTGTCTGGACTGATACAGTTTTCTAACGGAGTATCCTACATTCATGGCACTTACCAACCAAGTATCCAAACTATGACCAGAATAATCATATGAAATGTAAATTTAATCACATAATCTCCCACTTAAAGTTTTTTCTTTTTGGATGAGAATTAAGTCCAACAATTCTACTCCCAACCATTTCCTGTCTTGCAGTGTCCTATCTTCTTTCTTGCTTTCTGTGACCAGGCCTCACTGAACTTTGTCTATGAAACTCACCATAATCCCTTCCCCTTCCTTAAATCATCTTTCCTTCTCCAACCTCTCCCATCTACACCGTGTTAATTTTTATTTTTCTTCCAAATCCTAGATTCATCCTTACTTGTTTTGTAATGTGCTTCCCTGATTTCCTAAATAAGGTTAGTTGATCAATACCTCCTGGCATTGTGTGGATCTCTTCTGGGTAGCAATGTCCACAGTGACAATTTTATATTTATGTAATGTGGCTCTCTGATTAATTCCTCATTTTTCCATTAGATGGTCAAGTCCATGAACTCTCCTTTATTACTCCACTCTTACATCCCAAGTACTTTCAGTAGTAGATTTAATAACATTTGCTATATATAGATTACTGAATGAACAGCATTAAATTCTGAATGCTGCAGAACAGCACAAGAAAGTGTTACCTACAGAAATCCTACTCAACATTTCCTAACTTTCCAATATTACCTATATTTGGAAGATGCCCTCCGCCTTTGGGCTCCTAATCAATTCCCTATGTGAGCAATTCATTCAAGGCTTTTCATACACTTCCTTATCTAGATGTTATTTGTGAACATACTTAAAGGATCTCACTAGAAAAAATAAAACTTTTTAGAAAGCAAAGACTGTTGTAGATCTTCATTCCTTCCTACTTCTCAACCCTGCATTTCACACACAGTAATTTGAACATAATACACACAAATATACACACATGCATACACACACACACACACACACGCCAGCTCACTATATAAATAAAAAAAAAGAAACCATTGGATTGTTTTAAATATATCAAGTCCCTTTTATAAATTTTAAATTTCTCTGGAGAATTTTTAATATCACAGTTGAATCAAGTGTGTAGCTTTCCCTCTTCTACTTCATTCCCTTCACCCCTCTCTGTTGCCCATAACAATCCAAGCTCAATCTAGTTGTGCATTCATGAAGATAAGTCATTGTGCTTCAGTGACATGAGAAATTAGTGGACATTGTTTATTCATTTCTCAAATAAGTTTGTTTGTCTAAGTTTTTCAAAAAGCAGCAATTTTAATAGGTATTTTTCAACATTTTAAATATAAAATTAAATAACATCAACGTTACTCCTGATGTTAATTGTATGTGATATAAGGCAAGAAGTGGCAACAATGAGAAATAAAAGAACAAAATTAAGAAATATAGGTTTAAAAAAGGAAATTTATATACTAATAGTTTAGAAGTTAACATTAAATTGGCTTTCAGAATTGTGCTATTGAGGATTCCTATAAGTCATGCATTGTTATAAGTTCGAATTTGTGTTGGATTCTCACATTAAAGCAGAACTCAAATCATTTTTATATCTCATTCCTCTAGAAAAAATCTTAACAAAAAAACGAACTATGCTACAAGATTTTTATTCTTACATCCAAACTTGTATATTTTCTTGCTGAACATTTATAAATCAAGGTAGATTTCTCCAGATGACCTTTAGTGACACTCTTTTAACTGGTCTCCTCCTGTTATTTTGCTTTTTCCTTCTCAGAGCTGAAGCCAACATAATTCTTTCTCTGTTAAAGAATGCTGACACCAAATAAAAATATCCCAAGTGCTTGCTCCAAGAAACTAACTGTCCCTAGAAGACCGTCAACCAACCAACAGTTCAATTATCTAACAGCTTGCCCATCAATACTTGTTTCAGGACATGCCCTCACCATGATGAGCAACTCAAAAATGTTAGGTTATATACTCTACCCAGTGCTAACCAGTTGCTACTTGTCAAGATCCATCTTAAAATCATCCAGCCTAGGCACTAAAGTCCTTTAATATCTTCCCCTAAAATACTCCTCCTCACAGTGGAGTTCTATCTTATTGCACAAGTCTAATAAAATTAGTTTTGTTTAATAAACAATTTTGTGGTTTTTTGGTGAGCTTTTGGGAGGTCAACAGTCAACATTTGTTTATATTATTTTCCTATATTTCCTCTTTAAATATGTCTCTGGTTTCTAAGCCTGCCCTTGCCTCTTGCTTGTTAACTGAATGACCTTGACTAAGTCACATTTTTAAGCTTATGTCTCAATGGGCAACAAGAATAGAGTTCTTCTGAGAGTAAATAAGGAAATATGCGAAGAACATTAACCAACACAGTGCCAAGTGTACTGACACATTTGATTCTTAAAATAACTCCATAAGTAATTACCTACATTTTATAGATAAATAAATTGAGGCAGAGAAATGTCAAGTAACTTGCCGACAGTCACAGATCTTGTCATCAGTGATGCTGCCTTGCCGTATCAGTTTGGTTCCATTCTATCTTGATTGTGGAAGAGGTTGCTTCACATGCTCCCTTTCCTATTTGAGTTATCCTAGATATGTATAAGAAGTGTCAAATACTCTTCGTGAACAGTTCTTCGTTCCAGTGATTAGAGATCAGTTGAGGCTATACCATCTCACTCTTGTCCCCAGTCCTGATTCTACCTCATTTTGGGGAGGGAAAAATAGCCCAACAGATATGTCTGGAGAATTATTGTAGTATGACATTTACGTCCATCCTGAAACTGGTTATTTTCTTCCACAAAGATATAGATTTAAGGAGGAAAAATGGCTCTCTACGTGCAAGTAAAAAAAATAAATAAAAAGAGAGAGAAAGAAGGAAATATAGACAGAAAAACGAAATACTTGAGATTTGAATGGAATAGACTGGTAGTGATAATAGTAGAAGAAGCAATAAGGTAAGGAAGACTATTAGCTGCAACAACAATAGTAGTAGCAATAGCAATATAAGGTGGTCCTACCACTCATTCAATTAACAAATGTATATTGACCATTTGCTCTGTGTGTGACGTTGTGCTTCATTCTGGTGCTCCATGCTAGGAACGCTATTTCCTCCCTGGCCCTTTTTTTTCTCCATTCTTTTCCTATTTCTATGATTTAAGTATTACCTTTCTGATAGAGGCCCAAATTATAACAAATCCCCATTTCTCCTCTCTGCAGCAAAGCCCAATGCCTACTGACTAAAGTATTTATTTCCAATAAGTTAGAGACTCAAAATTCACAGAAGTGAAAATAATATATTGTCTTGTCCAAAATCCAGTCCTCCTTTGTTGTCTGTCTAAAAGAATTATATCATCTCCCATTTAGTTGCTCATTTTAAGTCTAAACATGAATCTATGAATGAATAGTCCAGGCCCTCAAGCCACCATTTATGCTGTCAGATGTGCCCACTTCCACAGCTGGCCTGCTAATATCTTACTGTCTAGCACGTCACCACATGCACCACACATGTTTTTTTCCATGTGTCTTTTTTTTTCAATTAATTAATTAATTTATTTGACACATGAAGAGAGAGAGAGAGAGAGAGAACACAAACGGGGGGTGGACAGCAGAGGGAGAGAGAGAAGCAGATTCCCCACTGAGCTTGGAGCCCAACGTGGGGCTGGATTCCAGGACCCTGAGATCATGACCGGAGCCAAAGGCAGATGCTTAACTGACTGATTTACCCAGGTATCCCTCGAGGTGTCTTTAATCTCCATTCTCACAGAAGAACTGTTGAAAACCCGGATCCACTTTTACTTTTCTGTTGATGTGTTTATAAACACTGTTAAATTGACTGAAATAAAAAAAAAAACTTACATTGTTATTAGAGAGAGTTGGAAGAACAGAGCCTAATTTCTTCATTTTCATAAGCTAAAAGAGTTGCTAAGGCAAAGTTGCTCACTTAATTTCTCAATTGTTTTATCTGAAAAATATCTGTATTTTATAAGAACCTCACAATAATTAAGTAATTAAGTAAGTATTATAAAGCATGTTGTACTTTAAAGAAAGGGTGTTAATTGAATGTTTAACATATACTGCGTGTTTTTACATGTTCTGCCTCATTCCACTAATATAAGAATGCCAGGATGTGTTATTATTTTATTAAACTACTTTTTCCAGAGTGAAATTTTAAAAACTTAAAAAAAAAAAGGTGTGGACATTTGAACTCGAGGTCTGATTGCAAACTCTAGTTTTTTCTTTTCCTTGCCTTCTTTGTAACACAGTTCTTCCTTCTAATGTATATCACCTGTATAATTCTTTTATCTCCAGCCAACACAAGCAGAAAAAAAGTCCACCGAACATATGCCGTATTTCAGAAGCACAGTATTGTTGCTCTTCTTCAAATTAGATGGGTATATAACCGGAGGAGGACCTATTGCTTTGTGTTAAAAAAGAGAAACAATGTCATATGCATTTCTACTGAGTTAAGCAGTATATTGCTGAGTGTCCCTGAGAAGACTCATCACCTAAAAGCCACACATTTTCACTCAACCATGGGACACTTTTTGTATACCTGTTTTAGTAAAATGTATGCCTTCTGTAAAAAGCACAAAGTGGATCATATTTTTCTATGCCACTGAGGAATCTATGACTTCATTTGTTACATAAATATTATTTGTGACACTTGTTAAAGAACAGTTAAGATAGACTTTTTCAGAAACATTGCTATAGGTGTAGGAACCACTGAAATGGGGTTTTGTAGTCAGGGAGAGAGATTGCACTCAACTCTGAATACAACAAAGAAAGGGGAATTTATAGCCAAGGAGCAGGGTGGGAGATAGTGGATGAAAAATTACTGAAAGGAGACATCAGGGGTAAGAAGGGACTTTGGTTATACACAACTAATGGATTCTTGCTGTAGGCAAGCCAAGGTGACTGGGCATCACCTGGGGGATGGTGGCAAAATGAGGAACCCCATCAGACAGTAAGAGTGATTGGATATTGAGGTTGGCGAATTCTGGCTAAACCCATGTAAGAGGCATCTTGTTAAAATTGAATAATGTGGAGACAAACAAGGAAGCTCAAATTTAGGGCCTACTTGAGAATAGAGTTCAGAGGAGCCTAAGTATTTGGATCAAGGAAAGAATCTTTGTCACATTTTAAAAGTAACAGTCTATTTTAGTAAGGAGAGAAGACATTTAGGCTCTTTATTTTTTTCCTTGTCAATACAAAACTATGTTTCAGAGTTGAATAATCCCTACTCATAAACAGGGTAAGTAATAACAAACAAAATTAAGAATTATAATGATTTCTCACAGTCACTCTTACTATGAAATTTCTATACCTGAAGAGCATAAGCATCCTTCTTCAAAATTTTAAAGGTAGTGGTCGAAGGTGTGCACATTTACTTTGAGCCTGAACAAAGAGAAGCCATCTATCTGGGACACCTTAGAATGTGCTTAAATTTGGAAGATCGCCATTCAGAGTATAGCAATTCTCACCATTTTTCTAAGTGCAGCAAATTGAAGAAGAAGATGACATGTGGATTCATGACCAATTCAAAGAAAAGAGTATATCAGAGGAATTTGATAGCACAGGATTTGTGCTGCTACCAAAAAATCCAGGAAAGAACTTACTTATCTTAATATGTGTGAATTATTGAAATAATTCAGAATGGCATAAGTGAAACTATATAAAAGACAAAAATCAAACAGAAGGTCCTTAGTTTAGATACCTCCCATTCCTACTATGTGAAATCCCTTGAATAAATCTTTTCCTGTCCTCTGGCCAGTCTGCTAAATGAAGCATACAAGGTAATTGCTAAGATTTCCCTTCCTATATGAAGACAGAAATACCAGCTCTGGGCTTTTGTTATTTTATAATCACTCCCATTAGCATTACTAGTTGCACCTAATAAATTGGCTGACGAATGGGATATTGCTTCTGTGAGTGACTAAATAGCATTTAATGTTTTATTCTAAAATTTAAGAAATCAGGAAATGATAGAGCAGTGTTTGGCATGCACTTATTTGTGAACACAAGGCTATAACAAGGGAAGAATTAATTAAGAACACCTACAAGTTTTTGTAATAATAGTTTTAAGAGTATTTGCCTGTGTAGATTACCACCATTATATTTTTAAGTAGAAAAGCATTAGTTTGACTCATAGACTCCTAAAGTGGGCACGTGCCTGTTCAGTAACCATTCAGGATGTCTCAGAATTTAATAAACTAAATTCATTTAGCAGTGTTTAGTGGAATGATTACCCATTTCAGAATTCAAATTCCTACCTTCAAGTCCTAACTCTCTGTAACCTTGGGAAAGTAGTGATTTTTTCTAAATTTTAAATCCTGCCTTTTTGAAACTTTATGTTGGGTATGTAATTTAATCCTTCTAGACTTAAGTAACCTTGTCTGCAAGATGGAGATGGCAATGAAAATTCAATGAAATCTAGCATTTAAAAGTATAACAGAACCTAGAAGAGTGTTTAAAATAGGAAAGAAGTTGGAAACATGGACTCTGGAACCTGACAGCTTCAGGCCAAATCCTGCCTTTGCTGAACGTGGGCTTACTGTTTCGTCCTTTTAAGTTTCACTTTACACATTCAGAAAATTGGGATGATGATAATAATAGTATATACCTCATTGGATCAGTGACATAATGCCTATAAAATATTTAACATGATGACTGGTACAACAGTCAGCACTGAAAAAGTTCTATTCCTATTATCCAAGGAAGGTTCTAGAGTATAGCTCATACTCAGGAAGCACTTTCAAAAGGGAAGTAGGGTTACTAATTCTTTTGAAGGGCTGTTTATAGCCATTCTTAAATATTTCAAGTGCTTGCTCCCTCAAATATCACCAATACAACTTGTTGAAAAGATGAAGCTGGGTTTATTGTCTACTGCATAAAGGAAGAACACCATGGCAGTAGATCCTTTGTAACAACCAAAAAGAGAAGGACAAAGCTAGGATATATATTAAGATTTTTAAGGGCAGTTCAGGGCAGGTCATTCAATAAATGGGGCTTGGTTAGGGTTGAAAAAGAATCATCGTATAATAATTTAAAGATTGATAGACACAGTGAAGATGTGATTTTGAGGTAAGGGTTTCAGAGTCTTCGGGTAATAATTGTAATTTGATGCTTTATTGTGAAGAGAGAGTGGGTGTTTCAGGAAGTTCCTAGACTGTACAATAATTTTATTCACAACTTTTACCTTTATGGGACAATAGTAATGTTATGTGGATAAAACAGTGTAGTAGTAAAGCCATGATATATAACATCTATAATGTAGACAGTGATCTGTGTAGATGATTTCAATTCTCAAAAAATTTGTATCTTGCAATAAAACAATCTTAATTTCCTGAATTATACACTCCACAACAGCATCTATTAGGAAAACACTAATTTTTCAAATCTTAATCACACCCTCAATTTTCTCTATATTATTATAAAGGACTTGTCTTCCTAAATAAATGAACACAGAGGTGCTTTTATCCACCAGGAAATAAAAAAAAAAATTAAGCAAATCAATGTAATTTTTTAGGACAAACTGAATCAAAATGGTCATTTCACCATTCATGACATTGAAAAACTTGATTCAATCTTACGTCCTTTTTCATCTGCGCCTTCATAATTATACCTTCCCTTGTGATAACTCCCTGCTTACAAATAATCTTTAAGTACCATTGTGCCTTTTCTTGATTTCCTAAACTTCAAAACTAAATGCCATGTAGACATCCACAGAAGCAGTATTCTGCTCATCAGTTTATTGGATATAGTTAGTAATGTTAACAGGGGTGATTATAAAATAATAAAATCCTAGGACTGGTATTTCTTCTTCCATGTTGATATATATAGGCCATGTACTCATTAAGTCTAAATAAGAACTGGTATTTTGGTGTTGAATTCCTATAAATTTCTTGTGATCCATTGACATATATTAAATTCCAGTGAAGTGCAGATATTTTGCTGGAATTAAAATAATGTGGGAACCTAGACATAATCATGTAGACTCATTTCTCTCTGCTGCTCCCAAGTAGATATAACTAGAAACCTTAAAGATAATGCAAAAGACAATCAAAGAAGACCTCTGAAAGGTGGTCAGAGGAAGATAAATTGGTTCAGAACCCTAGGACTACAGAAGAAACACAGCATTAGAGTGCCCTGCATTTCCTTTTCAACAGAAGAAGGTGATTCAAACGTAGTGTTTCTAAAACCCAAACCTAACAACAGAAGGAAGCTCAGGTAAGCTCATTCCTTCCTGGATTGAATTGGAGTCCCTCCATCAACCTCAGATGAACCTAGAACTATGAAAAGGTAGTTGTTAACAAAAATCCTTCTAAAAAGTAAATGGCCAGGAATAGTGTTCTTTATCCTCTGAAGGCCTGAAATCCCTTCTTATACTGAGAGATACCAGGGTAGCCAGGTGGAATCAGCAAGAGGAACCACACTATAATAAGTAGCCTGGCCCTGAAAGTCTCTTTGTTCCTGTGGGCCTGAGAACTCCATCTGGTTCTCCTTTGGTGCCTCCATCCAGATGCCCCAACCGGTGTTACTGGGTGATGAAAGGGGCTGAAAGGAGCCATTCTGCCACAATAAACTCCTAGCTCAACAAAAAACTCCTACCACAAAAGCATAAACTTCTACTTGTTGAAATGACCACATGAGAAGCAGCAATAGCAGGCTGGACTATTGGAACCCCACAGAAACCAGATAAACCTAGCTGACCAAACTAACACGGAGGCTCTGAAAACAAGGTGCATTTAGAAGCATAGCCCATAAATGCAGTTAGAGCCTATATGCTGAACATAAACAGGATGACTGCCCACTAAAGTCAAAGATTTAACTAGGACTCAGAGAATCCCAACATAATATAAAAAAATATACAGAATACAATTAAAAAAAAAAGAAAAGAAAAAGAAAAAAAAAACACCTGGAACATCAGGAATCAGGAAAATCACAATTTGAATGAGAAGAGATGATTAACCCTTATAAGTATGTTTCAATCATCAATTACAAATTCCTTTGAAATACGTGGAAAAAAAAAAAAGAAAAAGAAAACTGGCCGCCTCCGTGGCTCAGTCTGTTAAGCATCTGCTTCAGCTCAGGTCATGATCCAGAGTCCTATGATTGAGTCCTGCGTTGGGCTCCTTGATCAGCAGGGAACCTGCCGCTCGCTCTCCCTGCTTGAGCACTCTCTCTCTCTCTCTCTCTCTCTCTCTCAGACTAATAAATAAATAAAATCTTAAAAAAAAAGAAAAAGAAAAAATCAATAAAGAACAGACATTTTAAACAAGCCAAATGAAAATCGCAGAATTAAAAGATACAATGATAAATTAAAACCTGCTGGATGGACTCAGTTGTAAAGTGGAGATGACAGAGGCTAGAGATCTTAGTGGTGATAACAGAATGAGTGAAATTAAGGACGGAACATAGTATTGACCCAATGTAAACAACAGAGAGAAAGTATTGAAAAAAATAAATTAAGAGTCTCAGGGAACTATGGAATAGTTGGAACTATGGATAAAAATCCAACATTCATAAGGTCAGTTCCAAGAGAGGAAAAAGAAAGCAGAGCTGAAAGAATTGTGGAAGAAATAATTTCAGAAAATGTCGCCATAGAGAAACACTAATTTATATTTCTCATCTGAAACCATAAAGGCCAGAGGAAGTGACTTAACATTTTTCAGGTGATGGGGTGGGGGAGAAGTGTCAATCATCAATTCCATTTGCATTAAAATTATCCTTCAGGAATGAACGGAAATAAAGCCATTCTCAAATAAAGGAAAACTAATAGAACTTTTTGCTAGCAGATAATACTCTTAAAGATTGCCAAAAAAGAAATTCTTCAAGCAGAAAGGAAATGATAAAAAAAAGATTCTTGGAGTACCCAGAAGGAAGAAAGAACAACAGAAAAAAAAAAAAGATATATTGGTACATAGCATAGATGATTCCTAGCCTCAAGAGATTCACAAAAATATTGATGGTTGAGACAAAAAAACAATGCTATCTGATACACAATACATCCATATTTAAATCAAATAAAGAACAAGGATCAAAATGGAGGAAAATCTCCAAACTTCACTCAAAATGGCAAAATATTGATACCAGTAGATGGCAATAAGCTATTTATGTATACCAAAATACTCAGAACAACAACTACAAAAAACATACAAAAGATATACTCAAAAGTACTATAAATAAATCAGATAGAATTTTACAAGAGGTGCAAGTAGTCTACCAAAAGACAAGAAAAAAGGAACAACATAATGAGGACCAGAGAAAACAAACAGAAAATATAGTAGTAAAATGGCAGACTTAAACTCTAATGTGTCCACAATTAACTTAAATATAAATAGTCTAAATATACCAATCCAAAGTGAGACATTGGCAGTGGATTTTTCTTTTAATTACTAAACTATATGCTGCTTAGAACAAATTCACTTCAAATTCAGTGATGAGCAGTCTGAAAGTAAAAGCATAGAAAAAATATATAAGACATAGGCATTAATCTGAAAAAAATGCAGAAAGAGGTATATTAATATCTGATGTTAGATTTCAGAGCAAAAGAAATTACTAAATACAAAGAACAGTGGATAATGATAAAAGAATCAAGCCACCAGGAAGACAAAATGATCTTTTATTTTTAAGTTTTATTTATTTATTTGACAGAGAAAGAGCACAAGCAGGGGGAGCAGCAGGCTCCTCACTGACTGGGGAGCCCAATATGGGGCTCGATCCTAGGACCCTGGGATCATGACCGGAGCCGGAAGCAGACACTTAATGACTGAGCCACCCAGGTGCCCCGACAAAAATGATCCTTTATGTGCAGGCATCATACAAAAGAATCATAAAATATATGAGGCAAAAAATGATAAAATAAAAAGAGAAAAAACATCCACAGTGAATGTGGCAATTTCCATACACCTTTCTCAGCAATGGATAAAATGGCTCAGTGGAGAATCAGCAAAATGAAAGATCCAAACAACCAAATCAATCAATAGAATCTAATTCAGATACATAGAACACTTCACCTGACAACAGCAAAATGCATATAAATTCAAGTTCTCGTTGAACATTCATCAAGAAAAATCAGAGTGCAATGTCTGATGATAGCAGAAACAAATTAGAGATCAATAACAGAAACACAACAGGAAAATCTCTAAACACATGAAACTTCAATAACACACCTCTAAATAATCCATGAGTCCAATGGAAAGTCAGAGAACAAATTTTTTAAAATAAAAATTTAATTAAATTTTAATAAAAATCAAATAAAATAGTGATGAGAGGGAAATTTCAAAATGAGGTAAGATCTCAAATAAATAAACTGTCTGTACCTCAAGAAACTCTAAAGAGAAGAAAAATAAATCCAAAGCAAACAGAGCAAAGAAAAAAAAATAAAGATAACATCAGAAACAAATGAAATTAAAAAAGGAGAAAACCAGAAAATCAGTAAAACTAAAATCTATGTCTTCAAAACACTCAGTACAAATGATAAACATTCAGCAAAACTGACAAAAATTTAAAAAGAGAAGAAATAAGGCAGCAGTATTGGGAATGAAATAGGATACCACTATAGATCTTACAGTCATTAAGAGGATATTAAAAGAATACCATAAACAATTTTACACAGATAAATTTGGCAATGTACTTGACATGGACTAATTATTCAAAAACCAAAATATACTGAAAATGAATCAAGATGAAATAGACAATAAATAGTTTTATAACCATTAAATAATTTATATTTATATTAAAATCTCCAGAGAAAATTTCTCTGGGCTCAGATCATTTCACTGCAGAACTCTACCAAACATTAAAAAAACAAAAACAAAAACAAAAACAAAAAAACCTAACAAAATTCTGTGCAGTCCTTTCCAGAAAATAGGAGAGAGAACATATCTCAACTTTATGAGATTATTATTATACTGATACCCAAATCAGAAAAATATAGTATTGAGAAAAAAGAAAAAAGAAAACTACAGCCCAATATCTCTCATGAACTTAGAAAATAAAAGCAAATCAAGTCCAATAATTTAAAAAAAGAATTACACACCATGGCCTAATGAGATTTTTTCTAGGTAAGCATATCTGATTCATCATTCAAAAATCAATCAATAAACCCACAATATCAATGGGCTAAAAAGGAAAAATCACATGATCATTTCAATTGATGCAGAAAAAGCATTTGGCAACATCCAAAACACAGTCATAAAACAAACAAACAAAAAAAGAACAGAACAAAAAAATACCTTTCTACAAGTTAGGGGCAGAGGGGAATTTTCTTTACTTGATGAAGGACAGCTACAAAAACCTACAGCTGACATCTTACATAATGAAGACAGACTAGTATCTTAAGATAAGTATGTCTGCTTTGACCACTCTTATTCAACTACAGTACTGGAAATTTTGCCACTCCAAAAGGAAAAAGAGAGAGACAGACAGAGAGAGAAGGAGGGAAGTAGGGAGGGAGGGAGGGATATGAAGAGAGAGAGAGAGAGAGAGAGATGCAAACTAGAAAAAGGAAAACTTTCCTGTTTGCAGATGACATGATTATCTACATGGAAGATTCCAAGGATTCCACCCAAAAAGAATAAACCCTTATGAAACTAAAAATGGGTTTAATAAAGTCTCAAGATATAAGATCAATAAAATCACAAAAATCATTTATATTTCTATATGCCAATAATGAACATGCAGAAACTGAAATTTAAAACAAAATACCAGTTATAGTGACTCCCCAAAAAAGGAAATCCTTAGATATACACTTAAGAAAACACATACTGTGTCTATATGCTAAAATTTATAAAGCACAGATTAAATCAAAGATGATCTGAACTAACTGAAAGATATATTGTGTTCATATATAAACAATTATCATAGAAAAGGTATCAGTTCTTCCTGAATCAATCTATGGGTTTAATGCAATTCCTGTCAATCACAGCAAGAGTTTTTGTTATATAGAAAAGTTTATTCTAAAAATGATATGGAAAGGCAAAGCCCTTAGTAGCTAAAATAATTTTGGCAAAGAGGCATAAAGTGAAAGCAATGACTACTTGATATTAAGTTTTATCATATGGCTATAGTAGTTAATACAGTGTTGTGTTAGAGGAAGAATGGATAGATTAATGGAACTAAATAGAAAATCTAGAATTTAGACTCCACAAAAATAATCTCAACTGATTATTGATGATATAAAAATAATTCAATTAAAATGATTCAATTCACTTCAACATTTCACAAATGGTGTTGGTGCAATTGGATATCCATGAATAAAAAAAAATAGTAAGCTCAATAGAAACTTTACACCCTTATATAAAAAGTAATTAAAAATGAATAAACATTAGAGAAAATATTTGGGATCTAGAGCTAGATAGTTGTTGATCTTAAAGTATAACAAATATAAAGAAAAATTGATAATTGGAGGTTCATCCAAATTCAAAAACTTTTTCTCTGTGACAGATCATATTAAACCTTATTAAGTAGATGAAGTAACAAACCACAGACTGGAAGAAAATATTTGCAAACCACGTATCTGACAAAGGACAGGTATCTAGAATATAAAAAGAACTTTCAAATCTCAAAAACAGTGAAAGAAAAGAAAAAGGAAAAAAGAAGGAAGGAAAGAAGGAGGAAGGAAGGAAGGAAGGAAGGAAGGAAGGAAGGAAGGAAGGAAGGAAGGGAGAGAAATGAACCCGAAATAGTCCATTTGGAAAATGGGCAAAAAATAGCAATATAAAAAGATAAAAAGAACTCTCAAACCTCAAAAAGAGTGAAAGAAAAGAAAAAAGGAAGAAGGAAGGAAGGGAGGGAGGGAGGGAGGGAGGGAGGAAGGAGGGAAGGGAGGGAAGAAGGAACCCAAAATAATCCAATTGGAAAATGGATAAAAGACAGCAATAAACATTTCACTGAAGAGGATGGCAAATAAATACAAGAACATAGATTCAACATCATTAGCCATTAGGGAAATGCAAATTAAAATCACAATTAGAAATCATTAGGTATCTATTAGATTGTTATAATTAAAAAATAGTAGTGACAATAGCAAATGGGGGTGAGGATACCCATCACTCAGACATTGCTAGTGGGAAAGGAAAATGTTACAGCCTCTACAGAAACAATTTTGTAGTCTATTATGTAACTAAAGTACACATACCTTCACACCCAGCTATTGCACTCTTGGGTATTTGTCTCAGAGAAATGAAAATATGTTGACACAAAAACATGTACATAACTGTTCATAGTAGCTTTATTTGTAATAATAAAAAAAAAAACAGAAACAAATATTCTTCAGAGGTTAATGGTTAAACAAACTATGTCAAAACATACCATGGAATAAAAAAAAAAAGAAAAAGGAAAAAACATACCAAAGAATACCATTCAGCAATAAAAAGAAACAGGTTATTGATAGACAACTAGCCAGGGAATAATGCTAAGTGAATAATACTGAGTACACAAGTTCCAAAACGTTTCATGTTTTATGTCTATGTAACATTTAGAAATTACAAAATTTTATAAATGGAGAACAAATTACTGGTTGGTAAGGGTTAGGAAGGATGGGTTAGGTGGGAGGTTGATGTGGTTATAAAGGGCAGCCTGAGGGATCTCGGGTTATGGAACTGTTTCATATCTGAATTCTAGTAGTAGATACAGAAACCTACCCATGTGATAAAATTGTATAGAACTAAGAACACTAACACATACACACACACAAATGAGCACAAATTAAACTGGGGAAATGTGAACAAAATCAGTACTTTGTATGAATGTCAATATCCTGTCCTGAAATTGTACTAGGGTTTTGTAAGTTGTTATTGAGTGAAACTGAGTAAACTGTATCTCTGTATATTTTTTACAACTGCATGTGAATCTTCAAGGATCTCAATAAAAGTTTTAATTTAAAAAATAACTTGGACCTTGAGCTTTTTCTCAAGAATGCAATATAATATTTCAAGATATAGACAAAACTCTTTGCTTCCAGGGAACTGTGCTTCATTCAGAACCCAGAATTTCTTCTACGTATTTTCTCTTTATTTCTCTACCTTCCCCCAAACTCACAAACTCCCTATTCTCCAGTCCTTACCAGCTTTAATTCATCCTGTACATCCCATATTGCTATATGGCAAATGTCCTAATCACAGGATGTGGTGGTGTGGGAAGGAATTGGTTGTCATCCTGAAAAGCTTTTTAAATGAGACATAAAGGGGAAAAACCCTAAGATTCTGACAGTTAGAACCATGGGAAATGGATAATACAGGGAAAGATACAAGCATGAACATTGACACCGAATTTTGAAAGTGCACATTCATTAAATGACAAATATTTCTAGTGGATAGAGCATAAGGGTATTAATTATCCACCGTGGGGGTTAAAGTAGATGTGACAAGTTAGAATAGAAGAAGATAGTAAAAAACTGAGAGTATTACTAAGGATATGGACTTAATTATATAGGCCACTAGAAATTGTCCTTGGACTTTCAACTGAGATGAATTTGAAAGATATCTAGGAGGTAGACTGTGAATAACTTGTTGAAAGGAGAGGTTAATCAATGAAAGGAGTCATAGAAGATTCTAAACATTTTAGCTTTAGGACTAGAAATCTCATATTGACATTATCTGAGAATAGAAAATGTAGGCAGAGGATTCAGTTTATGGGAATGGAACATTAAAGAGATATTTAAATCCTTTCAATAAAATAATTTGTATTTTCAATTAAATTTCTGAACAAAATTTATCATTTAATTAAATACTATTTAGAAATATTAGTAATTGGAATTTCTAGGAAATTGTGGACAAAGCATTTTTATTCAATTTAACCCCTTTGAATATCAAGGTATTTGTGTTTGTATAATTATATTATAATGAAAATAATGTTATGTATATCGGATATTACAGTGATATACAAAAACATTTTTCAAACAAAATCTACTCGCAAATGAATGTGTAACTGTATTTATTTAAAATTTAATGTACATAAAACAATTTTCAAAAATTTTCAAAATCGTAATAGCAATTAGCTGTTTACCTTATCAGATACATATATTCCTATCTATCTATCTATCTATCTATCTATCTATCTATCTACATATCTATCTATGGTTAAACTTTCAATAAGCTGACCACCAATCATTTCCACTATTGGTAGTTTCAAAATAGTTTTTCCTTTTGATATACTGTGTATAGTAATCTCATTCCCCACTGGCCTTTAACATTATTTCTCTTGTCCCATGGGGAATATTTTCTCTAGTTACCGCTACTTCACTGAAAGAATAATTTTTCCCCTGGTAGGCTATTGTGGCTCTGCCAAACAGACTAAAACTTTAGGAGTTTTGAGTATATAGGACAGATTGAGATATAAACTATGGTTAATCAGGTAATTAGATAAGAATTAATACTCATAAAACCATATGCTAAGGGGGCAGTGGGATATGACTAAATATACTAATGTTTTGGATTATACTGTGTGTTACTCTATGGCAACCTTTCTATGTTAGTCACCATTATTTTCTCCTCAGTCCATACAGCAATTTCTGTTTCTTACAAAGCACTAAATATATCTTCATGAAAATTAAGTGCAAATGTTTCATTCTTAATGATATTTTTGTTGACCACTTCCCCTTTATTTCTTTGTCATTCTTCCTCTCCTTTTCTGGCCTTTGAGCTTGGACTTTATTTTTCTGTGTTGTTATCACCAATTTAGTGAACAATTCTTCTTTTCACACCTTATTTTACAAGTTTCTGAATTATCTCATAAAGGACATACAAACCCCAAAACATCAGCTACTTAACACCTCAGTCCAAAAGAGAGGTATTAAACATATTAAAAAGAATCAGATAAAAAGAAAGATGATGAAGAAAAGCAGAGGAAAATAAATCACAGGATAAATAAAAAAGGAAAAATTAAAAAGAAGCAAGGAAAAGTGGGGAAGGATGGAAGAGAAAAGAAGGGAGAGGAGCGGCATGAAGAGTCGTGCATGGAAAAGCATGAGAGATGAATTGATGGAGACACTGAACCAAAAAACTAATAACCACCAACAATGAACTTGCAGGTCAACTTTGTGATAGCCATACAGCAAATAGCCTATACCTGAGATGTACTAAGAATTAATAATAATAAGTCAGAAAAGTACTAAAGGAATGCCGTCTATTTTTTAATCTTTTAAACTCTATTTATAGAGAGGATTCTAAAATTTGAGTCACAAGCTTACCGTGAATGACAGATGGTTTCTATCTAGAGATATAAAATATAAATGGGAAGTATTAGATACAATAAATATTCTCTAGATCTAAAATAAATGGACTGTGACACATTACAATCATATTAACATTGTCCTCATGCGTTTTGGAGTTGATCTAGTAAATACACGGGTCCGCTGTGCCGAAACTAACAGTGAAGTCCACAAAGCAGTCTTCCAAAATCCTCTGACGTTATCACCAACTTTTGCTCTTGCTTCTTCTGAATCCTCTCAACCATACAGGCAGGGAAGACTCTGCTCCAGTATCACAGCACCCAGACTGTTATTGGCAGGGACCACTATCTAAGCCAGTGACCCTTCATGCCTTGACAGCAACCCTCCAGTCAATAGGGTTTATATGATGCACCCTTGAACATAACTGTATCAACCACAGCTCATAGCCCTATTATCTTTGGTCACCACCACTCAAGATACAGCCCCAGAAAGAGTGGCTCTTTGAGCTGTCTTTCCTAGTACCCTCATTCTGATACTAAAATCCAGTTTTGTCTTCCCTTCTAATCCTTCCTACTATACCCTCCAGAACAAAACAAAAACGAAACAAAACTCTCCTCTGTGATTAATACTTCTGTTTCCTCAGAAGCCCTCAAAGATGGAAGCTACTCATTTCTCCATTCTTCAGTTCCTAAGATTAATGTTTTCCCTTGTGACCACTGCTACATTCAAAGCTTTCCATATTTGCCCTCACAAGTAAGGCTTCCTATTTTGAAGCTTATGCAGCCTCCTATCCCATTTTATCATGATAGCTTACTGCCCACCTGGTTATGATTCCTCCTGCTTTGAAGATTTGTCATCTTTTTCATGATAGTTCTTTCTACTCTGAATCTTCCTACCATCTTAGATGTCTTCAAAAGGCCTAGAGATTATCCAAACAACCACAGAAAAGCTTCTTGTTTTCTCAACTTTTACTTTAGATGCCCATTATCATTGCCATCCCCTGAACCATCTTGATTGTTCCACCACAAAATTACACTTTTAATTACCCATATTTTTAATTACCCATATGGTAACCATAAAATCTTAACTTGAATGCCCTCACTCATTTTCCCACTACCCATGTATGAAACTCACAAGGACCTCTTACCCTTTGTTTCATTTATCCTTGTCAAAATTCCTTAACTGCCCAGTTAGAATCATAAGTGAATCATGAGCCGACTCTATAATAAGCCTCTCTCCCCTCCCCCACCCCCACATATACACACTCTGTTTCTCTAGAGAACCCTGATTAATTCTCTTAACAGAGCAGCTCACATTCACTAACTGAATAAGGCAAAAATATAAAGACCAGGTCTTTTCAGGGGCGCCTGGGTGGTGCAACCAGTTAAAGCATCCAACTCTTGGTTATGACATAGGTCGTGATCTCAGTGTCCTGATCTCAGGATCATGAGATCCTGAGCACAGAAGCAGCTTAAAATTCTTTCTCCCTCTCCCTCTGGCCCCCTTCAAATAAATAAATAAAAACCTTTAAAAAAAAAAAAAGACCAGATCTTTTCAACCTGACAAGGGGCACTCTAATGTTCAGTGCTTGCTGCAGTGTCCTCCCTAGGTTCACTAAGACTTTGGTATTTATCAGAGTTCTAATGCTTCCTCTCTTCAATTCTGTTTTCTTTCCCTTCCCTCCATATATCTTGATTTCTAAAACCTATTTCACATTCTAAAGTTTATTTTGGCATATGCTTCTAAGGAACTTAACCTATCATAGCTGGTCCTGGAAGTGGTCCAAAAAACAGGTAATAAGATCATTCATAAGCTGGCTGTTAATATACAGTCACTAATGATAGGTGAAGCACAAACCCCCTGTAACACAAGGAATTGGCCCAGGTTAAAATATTCACGGTGGAGAGTTGGTAGGGTACACAGAAAAGTACTAGCTTGCAAGGGAATGAATTAGCAGGTTCATTGTATCAGACTTTGAGATGTATGGAGAAAATAGCTATGTGGATAAAACTATCGTTTAGTAGCACTGATGCTCAGTAGGAATACAATGAACAGTTCAGAATAAATTATAGGCAATTAAAAGCCAAGTGTGAAATTCAAAGAGCCTCTTTAGTTACATACAAAGGAACTCTCCAGCTGGTGGGTGAAAGCCAAAGGCCAACTTGTCCAACTCATGCAAGGCTGTAATGCCAAGTGAGGGACCCGATTTCCATGACACATGGGACAAAGACATCTGCGTCGACAACATGAAGATTTTGACTCCTTAGACTACTCTGAAACTTCTGACACTGCACAGACTCATGAAGAGCCATCACTTGTGACCCTTGCTAGAAGACAGAACAGAGGTCTGTCTTTTGTAAAACAATATGTGATCCTCCCTCCTAAGACCTATCCCAATCTCCTCTCTGTCTGCTAAGCCTAAACTCGGGCTCACCATGCTGGAATATGCTGGAATTGCTAAGGGAAGAAAGAGGCTATACTCTAAAATGTCGACCTATACAACATTACTGGAAGAAACTGCAGGTATCAGATTCTAAGGGTGCCTATTTAAGGGGTCTGAAACATAACTTGGATAGGGAGAGTTTATTGACTTACAAATATTTTCATGAGATAAAGGACACCAAGAGAGTGCCAGCTCACCACTAGGATGGTTTCTAAACTACTGGAAAAAGAAAGTACTCTGAGCAAAGCTGAATTTGCCTCATTAGATGTTGGTGAAATAGAGATAAGATGTATGGCTGAAACACCTACTGGATGATTATGTTCCACATAATACATAGAGCATGCATCATTTACTAAGACCACAGAAGTATGCAGATGAAAGTGTCACCAGTGTCACTAAAATGTGCAGTGGTGGGTCTCTTCTTAACGCCAAGGCTGATGATTGGACAGGCTATTATAGAACTTCGCTCTCTCATGGAAAAGGATATTTTGAAACCATAGGGTTTCAAGGGTTTAATCATCAGAAGTCAAGGGTTCGCAAATACTGCAAGTAACCATCAAGACTGAAGTCACTACCAAAGATGCCCCGCATGCAGAAAACTGCAAATGGTTGATAGACCATGATGCCTCTTGGGAAAAAAATGGATGCGCAGCCAACAAAGATACTACTCATGTTGTATAAGCAGAGAAAATCAAGAATGCATATGAAGATGAAGTCAAGTGATGAACTCAGTTTCTGGATCTGAGGCAGTTTGCAAACCCAAAGCCTATTGATGGGAAAGGTGGCCAGTTTTCTACAAGGAAGAACCCTGCAACACCGTGGCATATGTTGTCATTTGTAGAAAAGATTTTCCTAATATCTTGGTTATCTGTGTACAGGAGAAAGTGGAACATGTAGATGATTTTAGGACTTTTAGACATAGAATTGATATTGCTATCTAAGGGAGAGAAGAGTCATCATGGCCCCCTGCTAAAGTGGGTAAATTGGTAATAATTCAAGTAACGAACAATGTCCAGTTTACATTGTGTCTCCTACATTCAGTGAACTACCTGGCGGTTATTTTCCCAGTACCTGAATGTTTAATTGGGATTGGCATATTTAGCAATTGTCTCAATCCCCATGTTAGGACCTTGGTGTGTATGTGGGTGAAGAATTATAATAATTGGAAAGGCCACGTGAAGTCTCTAAAATTGCACTCTTTTATCTCCATGAGAAGAAATTCTAAATAATGTGGTGGTAGGCAGTAGGAAGGGGAATGAATGCCACTCTGAAGGACTGAAAGGAAGAAAAGGTGGTACTCGCTTTTACATCTCCATTTAGTTGGCTTGCCATGCCCTTACAGAAACTGAATGGCTCCTGGTGGATTACTTATAGATGACCACAAGTTCAATTAAGTAGTAGCTTCAGTTGCATTGCCATGCCAGATATAAGAGCAGATTAATATACATAATATACATGACACAGTCATTAATTTGGAGAATTCACTCCCAACTATCTCCATCAGAAAAACAAAAACAAACAAAGCATCATAACCGTTCATATTCAGATAGAATAGAAAAGAATATATATTATAGTTTGTCTCAGGGCTGTTAATTCTCTTGTCCTCTATTATTCCACAAAACATCACATAGATCTATTATTTTAATGAACCAGATAAACAAGAAACCTTGGTAAGACTGTACCTTACAAAAGAGTGGGAGTCATACTCAATAAGATACAGAGGACTATCATATTTGTACAATTTTTAGGATCCAAGGCCTCAGGGAAAAAGTTAGGACATCTCCTCAAAAGTAAAATAGAAATTACTGCATCTTGTGCATTGTACCATGAGGGAGGAAATACAATGCCTGAAACAGTATATTCCAGCAAAAGGGATAATGCTCTCACCAATATATCTGGTGATGTAAATGGCTTCTAGCTTTAAATAAGACCAAAGAAGGAAATACACTTCCCATTCATATACCTTCTTTTGCGGCATGCTTATTTGAGAATTGTGTCTAATTTTTATTGTGCTTTTTTATTTAAAAAATAAATAAATAAATAAATAAATAAAAATTTTTATTTAAAAAAATAAAAATAAATAAAAATAAAATTAAAAAATAAAAAAAGAATTGTAGGATTCTTCATGTATTCTGGACACAATTCTCAAAAAGTATTTGCAAATATTTTTCCAGTCTGTGGCTTTCTTATTCGTTTTCTTAATGATGTCTTCTGTCAAGCAGATGTTTTTGTTGTCTAATTTTTTAGGATTTGCTTTTGGATTTTTTGTTTTTGTTGTTATTACTTTCTGTATTGAGATACTTTGGCTACCCCCAATGTGTGATAATAATCTCCTATTTTTTTCTATAAGTTTTATTATTTTAACTTTTATATTATAAATCTATGATGGATCAATTAATTTTGTGTATTCTATGAAGTAGGAAATAAACATGGTGTTCTTTCTCATATCAGTATACAGTTGTTTTAGCACCACTTCTAGAAAAAACTCTCCATTCTCTATTGATTGTTATGTCTCCAATGAATTTGCCATTCTTTGGAAATATTCTTTGTCCTTTTTTTTTTTTTTTTTTTTGACAGAGAGACAGCGAGAGAGGGAACAGAAGCAGGGGGAGTGATAGAGGGAGAAGCAAGCTTCCCGCTGAGCAGGGAGCCCGATGCGGGGCACAATCCCAGGACCCTGGGATCATGACCTGAGCTGAAGGCAGACGCTTAACAACTGAGCCACCCAGGAGCCCTAGGAAATATTCTTTGTCTTGAAGTCAATTTGGTCTGATATTCTTATAGAAACTCTAGTTTCCCTATGCTATTTATTTTCAATTTACCACACCTGAGTTTTACACATTTTTTACTCCTTCCTTTCTTGGGTTTATCAATTTCTTATTAATATTCTATTTTAATCTGTAATAGGATTTTATTATACTGCCTTGAAACATTGGTAATATTTTCTCTGGGGATTACAGTATGCAACCTTAATTTACTGGTCTACTTGGAATTATTAACATACCACCTTATGTACAGTGCAAGAACCTTGCAACTTTGTATTTCTATTTACTCCTGCCTTAAGTTCTACTATAGTCATATATAATGAATTTGCCCATATTCTAAAATACCATAATTCATCAATAGAATATTGCTTTAAAGTAATCTATTTAAGAATTAAAAGATGTAAAAAGTATATAGTCATATGTTTATCCACATATTTACAATGTCTAGTGTTCTTTTCTTCCTATAGATCATAGTTTCCATATGTTGACATTTCCTTAAGTGTAAAGATCATTTTTAGCATTTCTTAAAGTGCAGAGCCTGTTGAAACTAATTGTCTCAATTTTTTTTTATCTGAAATTGTTATTTGGCCTTTGGATCTTGCTTTTTATTTTTTAGATATCAAATTCTTGATTGATAGAGTTTTCTTTTTTTGTTTTAATGTGTTTAGACATTTTAAAGGTGTAAATTCCTTATTGTCTCCTTCATTGCTTCTAATGAGAAATCAAGCACCATGTGTATGGTTCTTCTCACATTTAATATGCTTTTGATTTTTTTCTATCTACTTCCAAGTTTTTCATTCTTTTTTCATTTTCTGCAATTTTACCATGCTGTTCTTGTATGCTTGATATTACATTTGGTGTGTTGTAGAGAATTTAGATTTATCTTCCTGAAGGGTATTGATTTCTCTTCACACAGATGGTTAATTTAGCTAGACTAAAACTCCAAACTTATATCTCCTGTGTGGTTCTTTCAGCTCCTGTTTTTGATTTGCCATGGTTGTTGGCATGACCACATACATCCTTTTCTGGGGCCAGTCAAGCAATTGGGTAGAGTTAAAATGGAGATTTTGTGCATTCCCTCTTTGGTAGCTTCTCCTCTATGGGATGTCCCTTCCCCACCAGCACATTCCAGATACTGCAGTGCTACACTTCATCCTCTGATTTCTCAAGTCAGTAAAGCTGTGCGTTCCTTTTTGAGTTGTAGCCACTTCACACCTAAGGGATTGAGAATGATTCTAATGACAAGTTACAGAAATATCAATTTCACCCAGCACAGATGTCTTCTTTCCAGAGTGAACTCTTCTCTAGTTTTGGCCTGATACTGTTTTTTCTCCAGTGCTTTCAGATAGTTGCTTTGAAAAATATTTTTCCGTATTTAAAAATTACTATCTGTAGGAAGGTTAGTTTGATATAAACTAATCTGTCATTTCTGGAAACCAAATTGTGACATTTAGCTTTAGATCCTCTGTCCTCTATATCCACCCTCTTTTTTGTCACATCCCTTATTTCATTGTCTTTTCATTTACATTATGGAGACTATGTTCTCCACTATGCTTCTTGTTTCTGTGGAATTATTTCTACTTTGTAGGCGTCCAAACAAGTCTTAATGTTATAATTTATTCCATCCCCTGCTTTATTAAATTCCAGATTAACTCATAAAAATGGCAAGATTTATTTTGTAAACTGGTATAACCTAATATCCATTCCAAGAATTACTTTGATTGACACCAAAGTAAGCAAGGATGATCTCATGATACTCCCATAGGAAAGATAACATCTTCTCATACTTAGCAGATGAGGGAGAGGTGAGCCTTGTAGTCATGTTAGCAAACATTAAAACTGGTCTTTGAAATTAGTACTGATAATATAAATTTGAAAGTTGTGTAAGTATTAAATATCTGGGATATATAGTTGAAGTTTGCCACATTTTTTCAGGAAAGTAAAGCATTGAGAATATTTTTTTAGTTGAGACTTCACATTTTCAAGTATGTAAAGTAAAAATGTGGTAACTATGAAGGCTGCTTTTCTTTTTAAAATGAGAACCAATGATATACTTTTCATCTTAGCCATATGGATAATCCATAATCCATTGCCATAATGTTTGAATTTATTTTCATAGTTCCTATATTGTTGTTTTTGATTTTTTAACTTAAACAATTCTCAATCAAAACAAGATTCCTCAACTGGCTACTTATTTTGAAATATGACATTTGTCCCTACTTGGTGTCCTTTGGGTGATACTAGGTTTCCATTCAGACAAAATATTGAAGAATAGGTTAAAGTACATCACTCACACATTTGCCTACAAATATTCATTTAGTTTAGCTTTCTAGGTTTAAGAAATACGTTATACTTTCATTGTCTGCTTCTTTATTCATTTAGCATGATGTACTATATGAGTAACTATGATAACAAAGCATTACCAGGAGTACTCTTTCCCAACCCTGGTCTTGACAGTTATCATATGGTTTCATTTATATGTGGAACATAAGGAATATCATGGAGGACATTAAGAGAAGGAAGGGAAAAATGAAGGGGGGGAATCAGAGAGGGAGATGAACCATGAGAGACTACGGACAGCGGGAAACAAACTGAGGGTTTTAGGGGAGAGGGGTGGGGGGATGGGTTAGCCCAGTGATGGGTATTAAGGAGGGCACGTACTGCATGGAGCACTGGGTGTTATAAGCAAACAATGAATCATGGAACACTACATCAAAAACTAATGATGTACTGTATGGTGACTAACATAACATAATAAAAAAAAGTGTAAAACTTCCAAAATCCACGACCTAAACCACTATTTCCATTTCCTAATTCCTTATCCATATTCTGTGGTCACTGCAGACTGCAAATAGATGTACAGATGTGCTGGTAGAGGATAAAATGCAGAAAGAAATGGTACCTGGACCAGTGTCCTCAGAAACCAGTGCTTTAGAGTAGAGGCTTTCTTCCTCATAATTCTGAATTTAGAGGAATATGATAAATGAGAAATGAAATGTGTTGTAGACCTCCTCCATTTTAAGCATCAGTTTTTATACTGAACAATCATTGCTTTCTCCTTCTTTTGCTCATACATGTTTAAAATATCTGCATGTGCTAGCACCACATAATACATTAGTTTTATCTTGTGCTGTTTTTTAAGAATTGAATTGTGGGTTGGGAATAACTATAACTGGGATAATAAGCCTAAAATATTGCATGCACTTATGATAAAATCTAGGCATTTAAAGTATCATCTTATACATAGGCACAATAGATATGTTCAGTTTTAGAATTGAACTATAAACCAGAAACCAGATTCCCAAATACATGTTATTTCCTCAATAAGAAGCATCTTATCCAAGTATCAGCCTACTATTTAAAGAAGTCAGTCAAAACTAAAAAAATATAAGAAAAGTTGGATTTTTCATGCCAAATAAAGATTTTAAAGTATAGTATTGTGAAATCTAGAAAAGGTGTTGGGAATAAAAAAAAATTTCCTGAGAATAGAAGATTTCCTAGTGTATTCTTTGTATTACCACTTTTCACATTAGCTATATCTTATACTAATTTATATATGAATGAGAACTTCCTAACAGAAATCACAATATTTGGTTTAAAAACCACACTTCATCTTTAATTGAAATACATGTATGACAGGAATCAATGGTATCAGACAAATTCATGACAATCTAGATAATTTAAAATGTCTCTTTTTAGATAAAAGTCATTAAGAATACACTTATCTTGATAAGCACTGAAACTGTATAGACTTGTTGAATCATTATATGGTACACCTAAAATTGATATAACACTGTATGTTAATTATATTTTAAAAACTCAAAAGAAAGAAAGAAAGAAAGAAAGAAAGAAAGAAAGAAAGAAGAAAAAAAAGAAAAGAAAGAAAGAAAGAAAAGGAAAGAAAGGGAAAGAAAGGGAAAGAGAGAGAGAAAGAAAATAAAGTGCCCCATTTTGGGATGGGGGGGCCGAGCTGCTTGGTCCTAGAAGCACACACCACACTAAAATTTCATTTGATGGAGGGATATACAAGTGAAAGAATTTTACAAAAGAGAATTGGGCTTGGAAAACCTACAGAAACATGCAAATAAATTATCTGGTAAATCACTTTTTAAGGAGTGGAATTTGAGAAATTAGAAATTTACTTCTTTTAAACTACATCCTAACTTACCCCTGAGAACATCTTCTAGATGGATAACTGTTCTCCAATATGAAAACCACAATTTTAGAAACTAAAGTTTAAGCTATTGTCTAATGCTCACTTGTTCTCTGAAAGTGAAAGGGAAGTCATTGAGAAAAAGATAAACTTGTTTTGTTTTGTTGTGTTTTTCCCTTTTAACCAAGATAGAGTTTATGTTTCTTTGGATGTTTTGATGTCTTCAATTCAGTAAAATTGCTTATTCTTGGTTTTCATTTGAAGACTGAAATGAAACAAATTGAAAGTACAAAAATGGAAACACCTCTTCTTCAAGATGTAATGATGAATCCAATAACACTTACCTAACTTTTTACACTTCATTACTATTGGAACTTAACACATTTTGTTGTTTCCTCTATCCCTGCTCTCTTTATTCTATGTTCTTTTCAAGTTTTTCTTTAATGCTACTTGTTTTCTTTAGTTGCAGTTCTTGCCTGGTTATCTTGTCTTCAGACCATTTCCTGCAATCTCTATATTATTCTGGTCAACAACAAAATGACTGTTCTTTTCATCTCTAAACCTTTCAGGCCTGCACTTGAGACTGTTTATTTCCCCTTTCTTGATAAGGAACATCTAGATAGATTAGAACAAACAAAAGGAGACACTCTCTAAGCACATTTTTTTCTCTTCCCGATTCTGGCTACCAGTCTCATTCCATATATTTTTGGTA
The DNA here is from genome assembly GCF_003265705.2 of Callorhinus ursinus. Classification (NCBI taxonomy): domain Eukaryota; kingdom Metazoa; phylum Chordata; class Mammalia; order Carnivora; family Otariidae; genus Callorhinus; species Callorhinus ursinus. Next base: position 79,066,934 of record NW_027397066.1, read on the forward strand.
ATTAACACATTTGTGCTGACGTTTATAATATGCTTTTTTTTACTACCTTCAAATATATAAATATCTAGTGCTTTTAATAACTTTGGAATTTAAGGTTAAAGATAAATTTCAAGTAAGAACTGTGACTCTAATATATTTATAAAATGAACACATAGCAATGATTTTAGGAACCCATTAATTAAAACGGGGAACTGATAAGAAGTTACAAATGGTTCAAAGGAGGATCCAAAGAAGAAGAAGACATTTTTGTAGATCTAGAATATTGAAATGAATTTGCAAACAGATGCAAAACTTTTAATGCAGTTGGAGAGGAACTAGATTGAACCTCCACATGACAGAATTTGTTTGCATACCTATACACAAATTATTTTGTGTTGCTATCAGTTATCTACAAATCATTAAGTTGCAAGATAGTATAAAGGCAGAGAAAGGCACAGAATCCCTACAGGATCAGATAAACAAAGAGTGCATAATAAAGACTGCAATTTTCCTTTGGAAACACTTTTATTTCAATGTTGTGACTGTGTCTTAAAGGCTGAGCGTATTTATTGCCTTTATACATCAACTAGTTTTTGTGAGCTTTATTAAGGTATAACTGACAAATAAAATTGTATATATTTAAGGTTTACAAAGTTATGTGTTTGTGTGTGTGTGTATAGTGAAATGATCACCACAATCAAGCTAATTAACATATCTATCACTTCATATAATGATCATTTCCTTCCTTCTTCCCTCCATCTTTTTTTTTCTTTCTTTCTTTCTTTCTTTCTTTCTTTCTTTCTTTCTTTCTTT
>NW_027397066.1:79067735-79189198 GCF_003265705.2 Callorhinus ursinus
TTTCTTTCTTTCTTTCTTTCTTTCTTTCTTTCTTTCTTTCTTTCTCTCTCTCTTTCTTTCTGTCAGAGGCTTAAGATCTACTCTCTTACTGAATTTTAAGCATACATTATTGTTAACTATCTTTACCATGCTAAACACTGGATCTCCAGAATTTACTCATTTTGTGTAACTAAAACATCTTAATTGTTGACAGACATTTCCCCAGTTCCCTTTACCCCCAGACACTGGCAAGCACCATTCTAGTCTCTGCTATTATGAGTTTGACTATTTTAGATTCCACATATAATTGAGATCATGAAGTATTTTTCTTTCTGTGTCTGGCTTATTTCACTTAGCATAATGTCCTCCAGTTTAATCCATGTTGCTGCAAATGACAGGATTTCCTCTTTTTTAAAGCTAGATAATATTCCATTACACACACACACACACACACACATACACACACACATTTTCTTTATTCTTTTATCCATTGGCATTTAAATTATTTCCATATCTTGGCTACCGTGAATAATGCTGCAATGAATAAAGAAGTGGCATTTATTCTTCATTTTACTGATTTTATTTCCTTTGGATAAATACCCAGGAATGAAATTGCTGGATTATACAGTTCATTTTTTTTTTAGTTTTTTGAGGAAACTCCATATTGTTTCCTATAATGCTTGCATGAATTTATGTTCCTACCAATAGTGTACAAGGGTTCCCTTTTCTCCACATCTTTGCCAATGCTTGTTTCTCTTGACTATTTTTTTAATTTTTCATTTATTAGAGAGAGAGAGAATGAGAGATAGAGAGCACGAGAGGGAAGAGGATCAGAGGGAGAAGCAGACTCCCCGCCGAGCAGGGAGCCCAATGCGGGACTCCATCCCGGGACTCCAGGATCATGACCTGAGCTGAAGGCAGTTGCTTAACCAACTGAGCCAACTTTTTGATAATAGCCATTCTATTAAGTGTGAGTGGATATCTCATTGTGGTTTAGATTTGCATTTTGTTAATGATTAGTCATGTTTTGCACCTTTTCACATATCTGTTGGCCATTTGTATGTATTCTTTTGAGAAATGTCTATTCAGGTACTCTGCCCATTTTTTAACTGGACTGTTTGTGAGTATTTTGGCTATTGAGTTGTATGAGTTCCCTATATATTTTAGATATAAACCCCCAATCAGATATATGGTTTCCAAACATTTTCTGCCATTCAGTAGGTTGCCATTTCATTCTGTTGATTGTTTCCTTTGCTGTGCAGAAGCTTTTTAGTTTGATGTAATCAGACTTGTCTATTTTTGCTTTTTTGCTTGTGCTTTTGGTGTCATATCCAAAAAATTATTGCCAAGACTAATGTCAAGGATTTTTTCCCTATTTTCTCCCAGGAGTTTTATTGTTTAGGCCTTACTTTTAAGTCTTTAATTGCTTTTGGTTGATTTTTTTTTATAGTGTGATATAGGATATCCTTCTGGGACTCCCTTAATGAATATATTGGTCTGTTTGGTAGTTCTATAAGTCCCTTAACCTATCTTCATTTATTCTGTTACTTTTCTTTTTAGCTCCTCTTGCTGAATCCCTTTCTTCCATTTGATCTGGTCTGTACCCTCTACCGAATTTACAAGTCAATTATTATATTCTTCAGCTCTGTGATTTCTATTTGGTACTTGTAAAGTACTTTCTATCTCTTGTTGAAAATTCTCTCTTTGTACATGTATGGCTGTTCTGACCTCAGCAAGTGTCTTTATTACTGTCATTTTGAATTTTCTGTTAGGTAAATTACATATCTCTCTTTCATTAGGGCCAGCTTCTGGATATTTATCTTGTTCTTTTATTTGGAACATATTTCCCTATTTCTTCATTTTCCTGGTGTTTGTGCATTAGATAAAACAGTTACCTCCCATTTCTCACAAATTGGCTTCAGATAGGAGAAGACCCTCACCACTCAGCTTGGTCAGATATTTGGATACCACTCAAACCTTTGTGCTTGTCCAAACTTCTAACTTTGTTCTGAGTAGCCACCAAGAAGCTAGAGTAAGGCACGTCCCATTAGTGCCCTAAGACAGGCAATATAGAAGCCAATCCCTCAAGTAGCACCCACAAAGGTTGAGATGCTAGATGTATAGTATAAATCCTCCTCTCCTAAGGAGAATCTGGGAATTGGAGTTTATCAACCGTTCACTCTGCACTGAGCAGGTGGGGCAGGAGCTGTGTGCTGTGCACCTGCGCACTTGTTCAAACCACACTCTTTCAAACCATTGCTCGGTTCTCTGTAGCCCCCAGAGGCCTAGTGAATGCTAAGCCTGTCAGTCTCATAGGCAGTCAATTAAAAGCTGGTCTTTCAAGTAGCAACTGGAAAAGTTGGGGGACTGGATGTATCTCCTTCCAGAGAGAAGATGGTGGCTTGGCTTATTACTAGAGTGAGTTGAAGGTGAAGAGTCTTGGGAAGTCCCAGCAAGCTTAAGCAAAATTGTCACTTTGTTCTCTGTAACCTAGCAAACGCTGGCCCTGCCAACTCCCAGAAACAGGATATAAGCCAGACTTTTGAGTAGCAGTTGGAAAAGTTAGGACATGAAATATATGGTCCAGTTGTCCAAATCCTTTGTTCCTCAGGTAGAAACTGGGAATTAAGGGTTCGCTCCTAATTACATGGCACTGTGCCAGGGATGAGGTTTATGGCAAGAGTGAGTCTCAGCTTCTCCTACCAGTCAATGTGTGCAGCTTCTTACTTGCCCAGTACATAGGAGTTTCTCAACAAGTGTCTAGATTTCTCACAAAGGAAACTGATCCTTGGGTAGCTATTAAATCAGTGGTCTGTGAGGAGAAGGAGTATGTGAAACCTATTCCACCATATTGTCCATATCTTGACTTGGTTGATGTCTATACCTTGACTTGGTTCATATCCACACCTTCATGTCTACACTTGACTATTTTAAAATACAATTCTCAAAATTAGAATAGAAATATGCCTTATATTTTTTTCAAAATACATAATGATAAAACTGAATAATAATGAAAACAGGATGTTTTTTTCTCTTTTTGTACTTAAAATATATTTTGTTATCCAAAATATTAGGAAAGATCACATATACATAATTAGGCAAAAATTATAAGATGAACACGTGTTCAGGTCACATTAATATATGAAAAATGAAAGTATGTGAAAAGTATTATTTTATGCAAATAACCAGTAATTGTGTTGCCACAGGGTGTGGTTCTTAGAACTAGAAAAACCTTATCAATCTTGAAGGCATCACTTCTGAGATGTTACTTCTGAGCTTTTTTTCTCATGCATGGGAAAACATCAATTTCTTAGATGAAGCTTAGACTCATTATGTGCTCTCCACTTTGCTCTATTAATACTTTCACTTTACTGTCATATATAATAAAACAGCTGCTGTACAACATAAATAAGATAATATCTCAAGGAAATAAAGAAGGGACTTGAGATAAGGTTTTAGTTAGCTTTGCAAAATGGTATTCATCAGTCATCTGTACTGTTATAAGCACAGTTTTTCATTCCCTTTGGTTGATTTAATTATTTGGGATAAAATGTCAAGATAGTAACTCCTTTATTTGAAAGATTTCTTTTACTTATTTTTTTTGTCCTTATAAAGTATTACTTCATATAACATTATCTCATCTGTGGGCCAGAATGATGACGGAAAATAGTGTACATTTAACTTATGAAGAAGTATTTCTTCAGAAAAGGAAAAGCACTATTCCTATTTCTTCAGAATAGGAAAAGTGCTTTTAGCAAATAGGGGAAAAAAACCTTTTCTAAAAAGAGTTCTATGAATTCCCAGAAAGCTGGGCATGTGCACCTTATAGTTTACAAGCACAGAGCCTAAAAGCCATTTTACTGACCTGAATGAAAATAAAATTTACTAGAGGCTGAAAGTGACCATTCTTTCGCAAGATAAAAGAAACTGTGCAACACCAATTAAGGGATGTGGGCCTGGGACTGAATAAACCTTGGAAGATCTGAGTACCTGAAAAGATAAAACACCTACAAACATAAGTGGGAGCTGGATTAACTGAAGCAGAAACTCTTGCTTGGTAGTTTTGTTGAAAAAGAACTCCTTTAAAAGCAAGTAAGTGAAGAAAAAGAAGGGGATTAGTAATAACAACCAAAACAAACAAATAAAAAATCTTCAGTGAAAACACAGTCATTTTCACCACAGGTCTTAGAGAACTACATCATTTTGAATTCCCCAATTATGCCTCCATGCTGCTCTTTGGTGAAGAAAAGTAAAAAAGCAGTACCCTAGGTTTTATTGCTTCAAATGACCCAGCTCATCATGAGGTGATCTACCACTGTGTTAAATATGTGTTATATCTTGTCACAAACTGACCCTTCAGAGCACATTTAAAAGAGTTTCTAACACTGAACTTTAAATGCACATGTTCACTTGTCCAAATTGATTTGTTCAGTTTAAAGAAAAATATGCTGTTTACAATAGTTTTAAGTATGTTGTGCTAAATTAATGCAGATACACACAAATATGCATTTAAAAATAATTTCTCATCTAACACAAAATATTTACTTGAAAATACCTAAGTAGGATTATACAACTTGCATTTCATTTTCATATTTTTTTAAATTACAAAATGTGCGATATTTGCCTTATGAAAACAAGGATTGAATTGACTCTTGTTATGACATAGGAAATAGATTAAACCAGAAATGTAACTCCAATGCAGTTGAATATTACAAAAGGAGACCCAGAACTGCTGGTAGTAAAATGATGCTATACATTCCAAAGATCCTCTAACTTTGCTATAACTTTTAGTGAAGGTAGTGTCTATGACAATATGGTGATCTTATTCTAATGTAAAAACATTAGGACAACTGGGTTTTTTAAATGATTGTCATGCATATTTAGTTTATATGATACATGTTACCTGGAACACTCTCTTGTTGTTTTATTATGTCTTTGTGGTCCATCAGGATTTATAGATCTCTGTAGGGAAGAAATTCCACAGTTCTCAAAGCGGGCTTCCGGTTTTAATGAAAGCGTTGATTTCAACACAAGTGAAGTCAAGGTACTGCAGAGAACAGGATCCACTTTAGTAATATGAGAAAGATCTCCACAGATGGATTTGTTTATTAATTCAATCATGTAATTTGTCATTTTATAAATTGTTTAAAGATTGATCATATTATATTGCAAGGCCCCCTTTTTTTTAGATTTTGTAATATAGTTTCTATTTCCTGCCGAAACTTCCTTTCTTTCCCCATTCTTTCATTCATTGCAAGCACATTTTTAATTACCTCATGAACAGTGTTATAATAATTGCTAAAAAGTCCTCGTTTGTTAATTCCAACATCTGGGTCATCTGGAGGGAGGCTTACATTGATTTTTTTCTTTTGAAAAATAGGTCACATCTCTCTGATTCTTTATTTGTAGAATAAAATACAGTGTTATGTTGCATTGTGTCCTGCTTATTGTGATCTTATACTATGGAGACTCTATACAAGAACTCTTTTATTTTCGTCTACATAGTGCTGATTTTTGTGGTTGTTATTGTGTTAGCAGGCAGTTAACTTGGTTGGATTCAAGCTGCTAAATCCTTCTGTAGAAGCTCAAATTTCAATTCAATTCTTTATTTCCTGAAGGTTTTCTCTTTGCCATCTATCCCACACACGTGGTTCAGGGATCAGCAGGGATATAGGCAAACTTTATATGCAGAATTGGATTGTTCCCTCAATTTCAAGAGACTGTGGATCCCTCAAACTGTTTTCCAATTCTTCAAGCCACAAAGGATGGGTTTTTGCACTAATGGTTGCAATTAAACAGGCTTCAATTTCTAAAAATAACTCACAAGACCCAACATGATATGATAAAGCTGACAAATTTATAGTTTATTTCAGGACCAGGCAACTACATTAAAGGTAAAAAATATATATATATATATATCACAACCAAACTGCCTTGATGGCAAGGGGTTCAAACTCTGGAGAGGTCAGGTGGGAGCTCAAATTATTGTCCCTCTATAAGAACACAAATTCTCTGTAAGATCAAGACCCACCAACATGTGTACAAAACTTTTTAGAAATGAGGGGCCCAAAATGGAGTCTCAGTTGGGATTTTTATACCTTGCTGGTCACATGGGCATATTATAGTGCATAGTTAAGGCACTCACTATCAGAAGCAATCACATGCACACACACACACACACACAATCTAATCAGATACAATAATAATTTACTTAATTTTCTCTCATAACAATGGAATAGAAAATAAAAGTGACCAAAATATCACATTACAGATCATGTTTCCTAATGTTGTATATTATCAAAATGAAGTATTTTGCAAATGCATCTTAGAGATCAATTTGTCCATGTTCTTTGAATATTGATATGATATATATATATATATTTTTAAGATTTTATTTATTTGTTTGACAGAGAGAGACACAGCGAGAGAGGGAACACAAGCAGGGGGAGTGGGAGAGGGAGAAGCAGGTTTCCCGCCGAGCAGGGAGCCCGGTGCGGGGCTCAATCCCAGGACCCCGGGACCATGACCTGAGCCGAAGGAAGATGCTTAACGACTGAGCCACCCAGGTGCCCCTGATATGATATATTTTAATGCACAATGAAAATACAACAAAAGTCTATTTTTAAAAAGAAATTGACAGCTACTATTCTTAAATATAGACTTTTATATGTTGATTAATAAAAGGTCATTTTTTGGAAAGTCAGTGTAGTGTTATTGACATAGCTAGTATAATTTTGCAAATATTGAACACCTATAATTATTCACTCTTATCTCCCACTGATCAAAACAAACAAGTCAAAGACCAATAACACAACTTAGTAGTGAAGAAAAAAAAAACTAAAAATATATGATTATTTGTCTATGTTTGAATTCACAGGTCATGCTTTTCCTTTAAAATGGTTAGTTGACACTTTTCATCAATTGAGTATCATTTTACAATCAATTAATTGCAATCATAATTCTCTTTATTAAATTATATTTCTATCTAAATCACAGTACACATACCACATGCAGTAACAGTGGCAGATAAGAAGGGTTCAATTGTTAAAAAATCCTCACAGAACCCACAAGGATGGTGCTTCCAAATCTACACTTACTTGAAGGAAAATAATACAGTGTAGTAGTGGTATTAAAATGAGGATATGAATCACAGCCATATGGTCTTACAGCAAAGGGACCAGAGAGGTCAGGTGCCGGTTTCTATTGTCCTCCATTTGTAAGGGCTGTGTCAGAAAGAACTTTCTCCTATAAAGAACCACCAATGTGTACACAGAACACTTCAGAACCAGGGAGCCCAGCATGAAGTCTCAGCTGGGATCCTTTATATTTTACTATTATACACATAATTCTGCTACAAACCAGCTTCAATGGCAGAGTGTCTGGGGTGAAAGGGCATCTCAAGGAGATCATATGAAAATAAAATATCACTGTTATTAATATAATGCTAAAAAGCTGTTAGGAATTATTCCTAAATGAGTAACTCACCTATGTTTGTTCATTCATCCAAATTTCTAAGTCTCTCCAGAATCTTCCTGATTGTTTCACTTTTCAGAGCCCCCGGGTAGTAGTATTTTGTACAGAGTTTACAGTTGTTATCTGAGGGAAGGTCAGTTTGTTCAGATCTTAGTCATATGCAATCGGAACTCCAATTTAATCAAACTAACATGTCCAGTAAGTAGCAAAACACGGAAGAGTGCCTTGGTTCTAATAACCTACAACACTAATTTTTCAAATGTTATTTTCTAACTCTTTATTGATTATTATAGAGCAAGATTGAACTTTCTACATTGATAAGGAGAATATTTTTAAAAAATTGGTCTCCAACCATATCACATTTCAATTTAGTCAACTTTCCTACTAATTTAAGATACACTAAGAAACAAATTATACTGACTGTATTACTAACACATTAATTCTCACCATTAAATATCTTCTGTACTTAAATCACTCTATTGTATATTAATAGCCACTATTTGTTAATGAAATTGTGATAGGTAGTATCCTGAGCAATTCCTATGTTTTGTCCTATTTAATCCTCAGATGCCCTATAAGTCAATTGTTTTATTAGCACTATTTTGTAGATGAGAAAACTGAAGCAATACTGGTTAAGTAGCTTTTCTGATAACTTGGATGTAGTAAGCATCAGAGTAACAATGGAATCCTAAAGACCGGGAATTAACCACTTAAAAACAACAAAAATAAACCCCCAAACAAACAAACAAAAAAGTGTGTTAACTTCCAAAGTTAACATTTTTCTTTACTAATGAATCATGATAGAAAGAAATGTCCCTGTCTCACCAAGGACATATATAAGCTCACAAGCATTCTGCTATTATATTTGCCATTCACAGAAAGTGTTCATGATAGTAAATCACAATATCTGTAAACTATTACCATTATTGGATTTATGTTTTGGGTTAAACTGTTGACATGTACAAAGGTTATAAACATCAATAATCACTTACAAAAAGATACCTAGTGGGCGGGCAAAAACACTTGTGTGTGACCAGGGGTATTGGGAAAGTGTCAGAAATACAATATAAAACCCCTGGAACATAGGATGAGCTGGATGCTATATAGTAAAGGGCAAAAATAAGGTGAGATAATGAAAACAAAGAAGCTGAATGTTAAAGGTAACTCTTGCCATGTCAATATATTATAAACAGATTGCCCTCCTTAGACTAGGTTCAAGGAATGTCTGTCACTCCTGCTCATGTATTTGAGCAATGGAAAGAAATTCAGTCTAAGCAGTTTTTACAAAACTCTTGCTTCTTAGAATTTGATGGCTACCAAAATTTGAGAAATAGGAAACAGCATTCTAGATCAGTCTACATAGACAATGGAAGTTGACTATAGCAAGGTAAATAAAATTTAAAATCATACTAGGAAGTACATATTATTCAAGTAAATGTGATATCGAAGTTTAAACATGATGAAAGAAATAGCTGAAGTTAGGCAACTACTATTAAAATTCAGTCTCCTAATACATAGTATATCAATATAATATATTGATTAGAATGGGAATAAGACATCATTATAATGTTCAAAATCACTTAGGAGGAAAGGAATGATACCCACTCCTACAGTGACCTGGAGAGAGAACTTACACAGGTTATTATTGAACAAAGGGTCATTATTTGGCCTATAATGTTAATGCATTTGTAAAGTAGGGAGATACTTTAGAATGAACATTGTTATATTTGATCTTTGAGACCCACATTTGGAGCTTTCTGGGTCCCATATAACTATTTTATAACCCCCCAATAATTTTTTAAAGATGATTTAAAGAATTCTAAGTTACAACTGGCAGATTTACGTCTGGGGTCTCCATACTCTGCCTTCCTAAATAATGACATATTTTCATTTCAGCCCCTCAGGAAAGGCCTCAAAAACCAAGAACTTCTCTTTAAAAAAATGAAAATTCATTTAGTATTTTTAAAAGGCAAATGAATAAAAAAAACTAAAAAGAATAAATTTTCACTTTATATAATTCATATCATCAGTTTTTAAAATCCATCAGAGAGGGGCGCCTGGGTGGCTCAGTTGGTTAAGCGACTGCCTTCGGCTCAGGTCATGATCCTGGAGTCCCGGGCTCGAGTCCCGCATCGGGCTCCCTGCTCAGCAGGGAGTCTGCTTCTCCCTCTGACCCTCTTCCTTCTCGTGCTTTCTATCTCTCATTCTCTCTCTCTCTCAAATATCTCTCCCAAATAAATAAATAAAATCTTTAAAATCCATCAGAGAAATAAGGTAAAAAAATCAAATTTAGGATAAAAAAATCTTTTACTACTTTTTTTTTATTAAAAGCAGTGCTGATGGGGTTTTGGAATATAGGTGAGGTTCAGTAGGGTGGAGTCTGGAGCTGACCACTAAGAAAGAATTCTTGAGACGTCTTTGGTGCAAAATGGTGGTTTATTAAAGCAAGGCGACAGGACCCGAACGCAGAAAGAGCTGCTGCCCCAGGGTTGTGAGGGGTGGCTGATTATATACTTGGGAGTTGGAGGAGGTAAGGAAAGGGAGGTTTCAAACGGATTTTTGTATATTAAAGAAGACTCACAGGATACCAGAGGCCTTGCCATTGTCAAGTTAAGGTTATTTACCCCTCTAGTAAGGCATTAACATTTAGATAGTTGGGAACTTCGTGGAAGAATGTCACACATGTCCCACCCAGGAGTGGGGGTGGGGGGAGGTTGCAGGGTGTTGACTTATGCTTTGTCTTCAGCCAGCCTTCTGCTCCCTCATCAGGGCTTTCCTAAGTTCAGTTCCTTAATGAGAGGAAAAGTTAACTGGAATTTATCAGGTATAAAAATTAGAAAATAGGCAATTGGGCAATTGTGTGCTTTGTTGGGACAAGTTAGACAAATGCCAGTGCCCATGTTCTTCACAAAGGTGAAAGTCCCGAGAACCAGTTATGATCATGCTATGCCCCGTTCCTTCAGTGAAATATTATAGCATAAATCTAAAAATATTCCTCTTTTAAAGTGAAGATTCTTTGGTAACTTAGACAAACTGAGAACATATTTTAATCATCATATGAGCATTTATTAGACAACATTAAAACAAATGCATTTTAAAATTTATAAATGACAATTATTCACTATAACTGGAGTGGGGAATCAATTTCCCATCAAGGTAAATCTATATATCCTCTACTGTGTTTTACCTTGTTTTGACTTTGTGGTAATAAAAAAAAAAGCTGAAAATGATTCTCTCTTTCCCCTTGGAGATTGTTGTGAAGTTGCTTCATATTCTAATAGGTATAATAAGTTCCTCTAACATGTAGGTTTATTTTCAAAATCATTAACTATTTTTATTAAAATTTTAAACCATTTAATATTTTCACATCTTTAAAAAATAATATATCTTAAAAATGAAATTAGAACTCCAAAAGATGTGTTGCCTCAGTACATTAATTTTACTCTGGGGAATGAGTCCATGATCAAATACTATGGAAGATGATTTTGTTATAAAACAGTCCATCCTTGATGCTTTACTTTCCTTCAGAGTATTTGACACTTATTGTTGGAAAAAGACCTCTACAATCTATCAAGAGAGAAATCTGAGCAATTGTTCCATAGTTAAGAAAGATCTTCTGTGATGATGAGATATTGACAACTCTGCATGTAGAATAGGGTAAAAGCTACTTGGTGAATTGTACTTTTAGTATTGCAATATTATATGAAATCCATCTTGAAAAATATCTAAAATAAATGTTCAGATTATTTTTATTTTCTTTAAGATCAAAACCTAGCTGGTTTGTACAATTCAGACTGATTTATTTTCCATATATTCTTTCTTGACTGAGTACTCTTCATAAGATTTAAATTTTCTTGATCCATGAGAGACACCATTATAAGCACTAGTTTGTTTGTCTTGAATTAAGATAATTCTCTCAAGGGGTCTTAAGAGGTATTCCAGGCCCTAAATGGCCCTCATTGGGGTTTTTTAAAAATTTATTCTACACTAGTGAATGAAATATGTTTACTGATCATTCATATTCAAACACTACAATAGGTTCAGAGAGGATTAGAAAATGAAGACTACAGATTTACCCATAATGAAGTTATAGAGTGTTTTAAAGGATGTACAATTTCAACATAAGCAGAAAACAATGCACTAAATATAATTTCATGAAATTACAAGTAAGTAGTAGCTACAGTGAGACTATGAGGAGACTTGAGCTGAAGTTCAGAAAGTAAGGGAAAAAAAACAGAAATATAATTATAGTTTTGGTCATCAAAACCAAATGAGGGTGTGGATTTCCATAGTAAAGAACATGGAAAGAGAAGCATATCAGAAGGAAAATAAAAACCCATAGGATTTGTTTAAATTACAGAAAGAGGACATGAGGAGTACATGTAAATGGAAGAAATTATAAAGAATTGATAAACAAAACACTTGAACAATATAAAGTCATGGAAGCCAATGAAGAATATTTGAAAGAAAATAAAAGCCACAAGTTTTTAATGCTATAAACACTTCTAGATGAATGGAATCTGGAATTGGGCACTTCGGTAATTTGAAAGAATTTAGGAATCTTCAACTTTTATGAAGGTGATTGAGGGTTATACAAAATACCAAGTATTACTCAGGGATGAGGAAGTGGACGTGTAAGAGACATTGATGAACATCACTTCTGAAATAATATTGCCTTCACCTTGATAGGTTGTAATTTAAGATAAGGACAGTAACACTAACATATTAGTAGATTTATTGTAAGAATTAAATGGGAAGTTAAGAAAACAAGAAAAATATGGGAAGTGCTTGATCAACACCAATGAATCTCTTTGCTAGTGAGTGACACACCTTCTATCATTAACAGTGGCATTTAAAGAAGGCCCTTTTGCAAAAATAGTAGGTCTTCAAAATCCCAAGGATTTTTCCGGGTTTTTTTTGAAAATATTTTGATGTTATAAAATTTAGTAATCTATGACTGTCTTAAAAGGGTAATGATACTTTTTTGTATGTTCTTGTTGTTTATATATATATATATATATATATATAGAGAGAGAGAGAGAGAGAGAGAGAGAGAGTTTTAAAAAAATGTTGAAGAGAATATTTAAGCAGGCTTATAGTTATGAGAAGGAGAAGTTGAAAATCTATGAGAGTAAAGAAATACAAAATAACACTATGCCTCTAAAAGGGCAAGAGAGCACTGGGATTAAGGAAGAATTTATTTTGTGAGTTGACCAGCAAGTGGCAGACTCCTTTTACTAGGAGAAAAAATTTTTTTTCCAATATTGTCTTAGATTCTTTTTCCATATAACTTATGTCTCTGCCATTTCTCATAACCACTCTCAAAATAATTCAAGTCTTTATCCTTATCACACCATTTTTTCTACTATTGTCAGCAGATATCCTTCTCTCTTATATCTCACAGAACTAAATTTCCTTCTTATATTAGTCAGCTAATACTGCATAACAAAACAGCCACAAAATAGTGGCAACAGCAATAAGCACTTATTCTCAGGCTCATAGATCTATAGGTCAGCTATAGTGGCTCTAGGAATTAACCGGAATGACTTCACTTTAATCTGCTTATGTATAGATCACTGGGGACTACTCTGTCCCAGATATCTTATTTAGGAGTTTAGGTTCAAGGTGCAAAGGTTATGTGTTATGGTTTTCTTATCACAAAGATCAGAAACTCCAAGAGGAACCCACAGAAACATACAATGTGTCTTAAAGTCTATGCTTGGATTTTGTTGTAATTTCCACTGCCATTTCAGTTGACCAAAGCAGGTCTCATGGTCAAATCCAAAATCAATATGCTTACAAGTATACTGCATCCATAGTGGGAATTGTGGCTGGGGGGTGGAGGGATGTGAATATTAGCTCAACAATCATCTAACAAGCAGAGCCTACCTTCTTTTTTACAAATATCCCCTATGTCCTCTTGCATGCAAAAACACACATATTCCTTTTCCAAGACCACAGGTAGATTTATCTGTTACAGTGGCAGCAGACTTTATGACAAGAATCTTAACATCTGCATCCTGTCCAGGGGCAGATTCTCTTGATCTGAAGACTTAGGAACCAAAGAGACAAGTCATTTGCTGTCCACACACCCAACTTACAATGGTGAAACAGGCAAGGATATCCATAATAAATATTTTCATTCCATAAGGAGAAGGATGAAAGGCAGAGGTAGTTAATAGTCCACAGGAATTCTAAATTCCTGCCGGGCAAATGTTGGCAGATGCCCCTACCCTGAGGGTAGAACATGTTCCTTGATTCAACTCAAGATTTGCTCCCTGGAAGCAGCTTACCCATTCTCCATTGATCTCTTCCACTCTCGGTACTACGCTCTGGGAGGTTTTTATCTTACTCCTTAGCTACTTTTGAACCACTACTGCTTGGTGGCTTAGCAGCTTTCTCAGATTGTTTCTTGTCTATAGAAAGTTGGTGGCTCTCAGATATTTTTACATTGAAATAGACCATCCGGACCATTTTTTCCAAGTTGACAGTGATTTTGTTAATATAATTTTCTGTGGATTTCTGATGTAGTTGACACCAGTGAACTGCCAAAAGGCTGAACCACAAGTTTTTGGATTGTTGGTTTTTGTTTGCTTAGGCATGCTACTCTTTCTCTTTAGACATATTTATAGTTCTTTTTACTTATCAGGCTTCTATAAGACCACACTTTTGTACTACCAGTGGTACTTTGTCCAGTTCAAAGAAAGTACTAGAGGCCACTTTAATTAGAGATATTAACAGATGGTGTTACATTCTTACCTTGTACTCTATATTTTTGTCTTTTTTTCCTGAAGCTATGTTGTAATGGCTAGGCCTTTACAATTTCTGGTTTCTTATATACCCTCCAAATTCGGACTTCAAACTGCTCAGCTCTTTTCTGGACTCATTTCCCCCCCTGTAGTATCTTACCAAATGCAACTAGTAGCATTTAGCTCATCCTACTCAAAACTTTCTTGCCCAATACCACAGTTACATTAGACTTTTGTTCTATTTTCCAAGTTATCACAGGCAAATATTTTATCACATATTTTGCCATTACAATCATGGCTCACTAGCAGACTTTAGTAAGAGTTCTCGTTATCTATTTTTCAAGCCAACATGAACCATGCTAAGTGTTTCACAATGCAGCATCCCCATTCTAGACATTAATCAATTTATTACTCAGCTATTGTACATAACAAAACATCCCCAAATTTAGTGGCCTGCAACAATAACTAGTCTCAATGAGAATTCTCATATATTCTCAAAAACTCTTCCCACAGGTGTTCAGATTAGTTGAAGGACTCTGATTATTTTGCAGCTCAAGCTAGAGGCACAGAAGCTAAAAATCAAGCCTCAAATCAATGAGGTATATAAATAGACTTTGCCTACAGTGGGTCAGGAAATGTCATGAGTGTTGGTTGAACAATAATGCAAACATACATGCTGCCTCACTTACTTTCCTGTTCCCAGGTCCTCACCCATTTCCTTCGTTCAGCTATCACAGCAGGATGGGTGCCTTGAATCTTTGCTCTGTTAATGTTCTCATTCTGCCCTTATCATTGTCATCATGTCATCTTTGTAATAGTTCTATTACCTTCTCTGTCAGCAATTTGAGCCTTAACACTTATTCTTCAGTAATTTTTATTTTAGTAAAAATTTCTCCCTTGACACCATGTCCCTTCTCATTGAGTCTGACTCTTGAAACCTAATTTACCTATCTTCATCTCCCTGCCAAAGATATATGCACAATAACATGGATACACATACATATGTCCAATACTATGAACTTGTTTTAGCTAGGGGCCACATTTTACTTCTTTTTTTTATAAATCCTAAGCCATGTACAGTATATGTCACATAATAGATAGTCAATAAATGTTAAATGAATGAATGAGAATTGAATAAGACAGTGAGCTATCTTGTGGTTGAATAAATGGAGTATCAGGTGGGGGAAACTTTTCCACCCACTTTCACAGCCAAAATGCTTTAATTTCTATTTAATGTTTTTGTCACCTAGCAGGTTCACTCAGGTCTGATTTATTTACTTTAATCAGCTGTGAGCCACAGTGCTTGCTCACTGAGCCTGTTTAGCTTTCCTGAGAGATATGACTCAAGGGCTAACAGCTCTTACGAGTAAAGGTTGTATATGTGTCATGGGCAGAAATGCTTGAAATCTATGTCACCTGATTGGTTGTAGTGTCTGTGAAGGTGGGATGAAGTGTGTTTCTATTCATTGTATCCAGCACCTATCTAACAGTAAAGCCTAAATGAGTGAGTAAATGAATGAATGGATGTTCCTGTCTGATATCCTGCTTCCAGACAATATGATTTTCAGATGAGTGTCCTCTGTATCTAAGTGGGATTATTGTGTGTACTTTTCATTTGGGCATAAACCACAGATATGAAATATTAGGTTCTCTTTTCAAATTATATTCACTGTAAAATTACAAAATAAGAAATAATTTATAAAGTTAAACAAAATTGAAAATAGGTTGATTTTTCTAAAAAAATGTTTTTAAGCCGATGTTTGTTAACCAGCTTTTACTACAGTGAAATATAATTTCCTGCAGTATGTGCTATATTGACAATACTACCTGCCATTATAATAATAAGTTGGGGCATAAACTTTAGTTATTAGCATTTGAAATAAAAATGAGAACCCCCCCAAAAAGCAACAACTACGATATTTCTCTTTTATCTTGTACAGATGAAGGCTGAAAGGAGAACCTTTAGTCCACTTACCAGACAAATTAATCATAACCTTCTTTGCTATGAATGCTTTTTTGCCCATTATTGGTTTATAATAAAATATAGAAAAGCAATTGAATGTCAGGATACTCCCCACTGAAGTAAACATAATTATTCTCTATTCAATTTCCATGTACAAAATTGCTGATGTTCTTCAATAGATGTTTGCTTATCAGAAAAAGTCAGAATTGAAAACTGATTGAAAATACTCAAATAAAATAACACCAAGATATTTTCATATCACGTTCGATCACATTTGATCAAAATCACTGCACATAAAAAGCATTAAGGAATCTCTATTGTAACTCAAATCACATTCCTAAAAGACTTTCTCCAAATTTCTTTCTACGGTTTTATCTACACACACACGCGCACACACACACACACACACACACACACATACTTTACATAATGGGGAGTTTACATAATGGGGAGATTGTTTCAGGATTTGAATATCGGTCAGCGCAAACTAGGGTTGTGAGTTTTCCAACATATAGTGAATGGACAATTAATTTGTGTCAGAAGATGGAATTTAGGTTTTATTAACAAAGAGAATTTCATGAGGGACCCCTGGGTGGTTCAGTCAGTTAAGTGTCTGCCTTTGGCTCAGGTCATGATCCCAACTCCCAGGGTCCTGGGATCAAATCTCTCATCAGGCTCCTTGCTCAGTTGGGAGTCTGCTTCTCCCTCTGCCTGCTGCTGCCCCTGCCTGTGCTCTCTCTCTGACAAATAAATAAATAAAATCTTTTAAAAATATAAATAAATAAATATATAAAGAGAAGAAATTTCATGAAATAATATTTTGAACTGCATTTTTAAAAGATGTGAGTGAAAAAATCCACAGGTGAAAACATTCATGACTGCCAATGAAAAATTTTCTGCAATGTCAACAGTACAGAGGCTAAAAATATATATTAAGTTATTTTTAAAAAATATGTTCATAATTCCATCCAATTAAAGGGGAGTATACATACTATTATTGAGTAAAAAGTATTCATCTTAGTACATATTCTAAATTGTCTTAAAATCCAAATTATCAAAAACTTGGATTCAAACAAATTTTCAAAGAGGATGATCTAAAAGAAGACAGATCTAATTGACTTCCTGGTGGTGAAAATCTCTCATTGGAAACACAAATCAGTGGAAAGGGAACTAACTTCTGTAGACAGACTGCTATCTACTAGGTATATAGTGATTTCTGTGAATTATTTGATCTCATACTCACAGCAGGTGAAACAGGCTCAGTTGTCCCCAACTTACAAATGAGAAAACTGAGTCAGAATTTGCAGCTTAGAAGATCCAAATTATTATGTATTAATAAGTAAGAGATAAGATTGAACCAAAGAACTCTGTGACTCCAAAGGCTTTCTTTTTAGCAACATATAGTCTCTCTGATAACATATTTTGCCCTGCAGAAATCTCATAACAATGAGAACACTGAGAAATGTTAACCATCAGATGAACTTAATTTTCTTTGTATATTGATTGAACAACTAATTAGAGATGTATGTGGACATCAGGGCATGATTACTTTTAGAAAGAACCAGAAACACAAGCTAGACAGAAAAATATAAATAGGTATTTGGTAATATTTATATGCATGCGGTTGTTGAAATCAAACATTTCAAATATAAGGCCTCCAGAGGTCACAAAAATGGCTGGGCCTGAGAGATAATGATAAATATGGCAGGAGAAAGATAGTTTAGATAAAGAATATTAAAAGAGTTCTGCAGTCAGAAACAATAATGGTAGAGAAAAAGTGGAGAAGGAGACATTATTAAAGTTAGATAATTGCACGAGTTTCTTCCACAAAGAGAAGCATTATTTACTGGACTACTTTATTTTTCATTATTTGCTTGAAATTTTAAGGTGACAGGTTGTGATTACTGTGATTATCTCACCACCCCTCATGGTGAAGAGCTCTGCAGACTGATGGCAGGCCTTTGGTTGAGTCCAACTCTATGCAGTGCTCTCCGGTTCCACTACCCATGGTACCCAGGCTTTAGGAGTATGAGTGGGCAGCCTGATAGAACCACCAAGATCTAGAGCCTTAGGGCCAGGGAGAGACACTCCAGTCTTGATACTGCTGTGTTTGTGTGTGTTCTTATCATTTCAGGTCTAAAAAACCAAAAAACAAAACAAAAAGCAAAACAAAAGAAACACCAAACAAAACAAAATAAAATCCTTATATTCTCACTACTTTGGTCTTCTTTTTGTGTTAATACACTTCCAAATACACTTATCATGTCTATGGATTCAACTATCAGCTCTATGTTAGTCACAAAATTAAATCACTTAAGCATGAAAAACATATCTCTATATGCATACTGGATATTCTTGTCTCAAATTCAACATGTGTAAAATATGGTCCAAAATTTCAAGTTCACAGCATACTAGCTATATGAAATCAAATTACCTGACTTCTCTGTGCCTCAATTTCCACATGTCTAAAATTAAATAAAACAACACTTCCTTATAGGGCTGTTCAAGAAGCAAATGGGTTGTTACATATAATGAATACAGTGACTGGCATATGATAAATAGTCAATAAATCTTATCATTTATTGACTTTATAAATATTTATAATGTTTATAAATATTTATAAATATTCTGTTTTTCCTCTGCTTACCCTGTTTTAGTCATGGTAAACCGACAAGCTGTCATAAAAGCAATTTAGTCAATTTACACCTGAAAACGTTCATATCTCACTTAACGTTTGCTAAGGATTGGATGCCATTCTGGTGTTGCTTCTATCCATCAGGTGACTTAGAGACCTAGTACTGAAGTGGTTCAGCCATCTCAGCTCTAGATCTCCACTGTCATCAAGTTTAGGGAATATCCAGACATTTGCATACCACTTAAATTGTTTTCCCCCAGAAGGAACACCCACCATTTCTGTTCACAGTTCACTGATGAGTAGTGGTTACATGATCTTACCTTACTGCAAAAGGCATGGGCAACATGGGAACATACGTAGATATTTGGTGAGCATTAAAATTGTCGCAACTAAGAAGACATCACCATTCACTCAGAGAGCCAAAATGGCAATCTTAAACGTGCTGCTGACTTCTCCCTTTTCCTCTTCATCTATTTGTTTCAACTAAGTCCTTTCATTTCCCTCCCTTTAATGTTTCTTAAATGAGCTTCTTTTCCACTTGTGCTTCTGCTATAGTGGATATAGACCCTTACATAGCGTTTTATCTGATCTGTGTGACTCTAGCCATCTGCAGTAAAACCTATCCTCCTCAGTGCTTCGAGGGTTACCATTATATAGCTATTACTACAGATTTCTTCGCATAAAAGAGCTCTGTTTCCTTATATTTCCTGTGATTGGAACAGTCTCCTTCTGGACATCAGTGATTTTGCAAGGAAGAAAACAGTGTGTGATTTTTGTACCACCGATTAAATGCTCTGGCCTGAAAGTGTTACCTCTTGATTTCCACTCACAACTCATTGGTTAAAACAGGCTTTAAAAGCCCTTAACAATCTGAAAATCCTTACTGTTCTGGCCCACTTTCTGTTCACTTCTATTATGACCTTTGCATCCTAGATTTTTTCTCATTTACTTCAGCAAATATCTATTGTACACATACTGTCAGAGATCATATACTTCCATATGGAGGTTCATATTTTCATGTTTTTCTCATGTTCTTGTCTCCTCAAATAATATATTTCCCTTCTCCTTTAAGACCAGAAAAAAAAATATTTAAGGTATGATGTAAATTTACCCATGTAGGAGTACCCAAATATCCATTCTACTTCCACCCAAGTTAAATTAATCCCACAGCATGTTGTTCACCTCTTGGTAAAGTGTTAATACCTGAATTACTATAGTTATTGATTAGTCTATCCTACATTATAGACTATTAGTCCCTTAAGAGTAAGGAACTGGCATAATCATTCATTGTGTCTCCAGAACTTGACACAAGTTATATACTTAAAGTTGTGAATTGAACTAAAAGTTTGGCAACAATTCTATGGAGTAGATGCTTGAGGGACCACTTCAAAATTTAAGTGCTAATTCTAAAGCTTTTTCACAATTAGATATTCACTCCATAAATTACTACCAAGTAAGCTAACCTGCAGATGCATTGGCTCAGGCAGTTGAATATTCCAACTCTTCCCTAACATGCTTTCTTATAATGCAGATGCTGAATTACTAAAACAACAAAACAAGAATACAAGATTCATTGTTATGATTTAGATTCTTCAAACCAGACATACTTGAAGAAGACTTGAATTCAAAACTGAGTTAAGTGGAAAGAGAAGAAAGGTATAAGGCATTAATTTGTATTATGTGTATATGTGTATATGGGCGTGTGTGTAGTGTACTAAGTACTGTGTTTATAAAGCAAGCAGCTGTAGTAGTGAAATCCTGATTCAACAGGAAGTTTCTCAGGGCGCCTGGGTGGCTCCGTCATTAAACGTCTGCCTTCAGCTCAGGTCATGATCCCAGGGTCCTGGAATCGAACCCTGCGGGGAGCCTGCTTCTCCCTCTCCCACTACCCCTGCTTGTGTTCCCTCTCTCGCTGTGTCTCACTCTGTCAAATAAATGAATAAAATCTTTTAAAAAACAAAACAAAACAGAAAGTTTCTTGATTGTGCCAGGAAAAGCAGTCCCTCTGGGATGTAATGTACAACATAGGGCATATAGTCCATAATATTGTAACAAATCTGTGTGGTGACAGATGGCAACTAGACTTACTGTGTTGATCATTTTGTAATGCATATACATATCTAATCACTGTATACCTGAAACCAAAACAACATTATATGTTGATTTCAATTAAAAAATTAACAAAAACCCACAAAATTTAGTGTATCCACACAATGGAATATTATTCAGTCATAAAAAGAAATGAAGCTCTGCTACATGCTACAACTTGGTTGACCCCTAAAATATACTTACCACAATAAAATTAAATTTAAAAAAAAGAAAAAGAAAGAAAAAAAGAAAAACAGCCTCCTTTGAAGCCCAGTTATTATTGGCTTGAAAGTTATTTCTAAGGTCTCAACCTAGAATCTATTCCTATTGCCTCCCAATAATTCATTAAGAAATTACATTCATTATAATGCATTATTTTCTGCACATGTTAACTTGAGTGTGTTCTATCTTTGCTACTAAACCCCAACTGATACAACAATTTGTGGGGTAACAAACTTCAAGAAAAAGGGCCCTGGTATTGAGTATATGACCTGGTTGTATTTGAGAACAATGAGGATTCTTCTTAATGTCAAAGTTGCAGAACACTGTCATTCCATCATACACTACATCAAAGTTATAAATTAAATAATTATCTGTAGTCTCCTGGGAGAAAGTATTTATTGAAGGGAAACATTTGGTGAGATTATTAGCTGCTACAGTATACCTTTATGAAAAAATGAAGAATGCATGAATTCTGGGGTGAGTAAACTACTTCAGCTGTGCTAGAGAATAGGACAGGGCAGAGAATAGGAAAAGGACAAGCCCAAGTGTCAAAGAGTTACTCAAGTCACTGTCCCAACCACAGGGAATTTTTTCAGTGCCTTAAAAGAACTATAATCTCTTATGCAGTGAAGGCATAAGCCTAACACTCATGATAATCAGTGTATTAATCAGAACAGGTTAAGCCGTGCTGCATTAACAAACAACCCCCCAAATCTGGGTAGTTCAAAATAAAGATAGTTTAAACTCCACGTCCATTGCTGCTGAGTGGGAGGTTCCCTTCATTGTCTCTATGGGACTCAGAAGGTTGATGTATTTCTTTCTTGAACACAGTAGCTATGTGGGTTGTAAATGAAAAGTCTGGAATGTCTCATACCAGAAATTAAATGCTCTTTCCTGGAAGTTATATACATAATTCAACTCACAACTGACTCGGTATAAATAATAATATAGTTCTACCCAACCCCACTTGGTCAGTAAGTGTAATCTTAGGACATGTCTAGAGAAGCAAAAACTAGAAATGCTTTGTGAATAGTGGTGATAGTTACCAAAACTGAGCAGAGAGTCTGATGCTATTGATTGCTACATTAAGGTACTGGAAACATTTATAGTCTTGACATACATCTGATAAGAAATGTTAATACATTTATTGGAAAATAATAAGACCTTAAATTATAATGGGGACATTTGTATGGATTTAGTTGACTCTGAAATCCTGGAATGCCCAGTGAACTTCTTTTGCCCATGGAGTAGCTTTATCTCTCCTGATGAGGCTAATTGTGATTTTCCTTAAGACTAAGGATGATGTCATCTGCAGTGATTACCTCGAGGAACCACCTATTCTCTAGCCTTACCATTACTACTTCTTACAGTATGCACATTTGTAGAAAGAGATCTTAGGATGATCTGGGGATACAGTTTACTCATCATAGTCAACTAAAGATTTTGCCAACATATATTAACATGGAAATGAGGAATAATTGTGAGAATCGATTACAAATATGCTACATGAATGTGGGAAGAATACAATTTTAGTTATGGGTAAATATATTTATAAGGTTCCACTTACAAGCAAATCTGAGCATTGTTTCTAACTAAGGCATTTGAGAATCTTTCTGTTTTGTTGATTGGTTTCTTAAATATGGACCTAAATATGGCTTATGCTAAATTGACAAAATGCTAAACTTTCCTAGGCATAACATAGAAGAAGGGATCCTAACACTTCAAGGAGTTAACAATGTTGGAATATATTAATCATGGATGATTCATTTATACGGTCACTAACTATGACTCCTGAGAAAACCTAAAGGAGAAACTTTTCACCAAGTCATTGAAAAATCCATTGGTAAGGAAAATCATAACATACTGTTTGTTATTCTTTGTAGTATGATAATGAGGGTTGTATTGATATGGCTTCTGATTTTAATGAGTATGATGAAATCTCAGATTTCAGAGCCAAGTGGAAACATTTAATGGACAGGAGCAAGGGCATCATGAGTTTCATAATAGGTAACAATAATAGTAATCAGAATTTCTGACTAATTGTTTATGGAATACCAAAGATTAACAGAGAGGGCCAGCCCACTATGGTCCTACTTTAATTTTTATACTTACAACTATAATCTTTATAAGTTTTATGCTACATTTATTCTGAAGAATATATTATTTATAACTACACATATTTTTGTATATTAAGGAAAAGTAAAATTGACATTCTAGAAGTCTCTGAATTCAGTGCATCTACCTCTACTCCACTGGTACCCCTCCGTACCCACATTTGTGCATGCCCACATAGAGAGTTCCCTATGAGCAGTTGATTGAGAAACAGAGGGGAAAAAAGAAACTTATTTACAAATGGTCTTTTAATATATGCTAGAAATATTTTAAAATGTGCCTGTAATGCTGCAATAGTCTACTGGCTAGAAAGGAGAGTGGGAAAGATTCTGCCATTTGGCAAAAATTCAAATGATACATATGTCAATTGCATGAAAAAAGAACTGGCTGCACATATGGATTAACAGATATTCAAAAACAGTGGGCAGTGGTTTGGCCAGGTGGTCAGGGAATTAGAAAGAAAAAAATTTAAAAAAATAGGTAGGTTAAGAAAAGTTTGGGAAAAGGGTATATTCATGAACTTCTTGAAATAGACCCAGAATAAGATGTTTGTGTGTTATGTGCTTCTCTTAGTAGGAGAAACTCTCAGGACATAAGACAGCATTTTTTATACTACTTGGCCCTTTTTCCTAGGCATCCATACTTACTTAAAGGATCTAGGGCAAAAAGTGATCATGCTGATAGGGATAGAGAAGGAGTGCATGTGGACAGTTCTCTTCTTATCAGGCCTATCTGAATATACCACTTGGAGGGCCCAAGGGCAGCAGCAGAGAACAACGCTGAGGCCTCCACATAACAATAATCTCTAGAGGAGCACTCAGTTAACTTGGGGCATGTCAAATATAAAAGGTTTTCCCACTTGAGGGCGCCTGGGTGGCTCAGTTGGTTGAGCGACCACCTTCGGCTCAGGTCATGATCCTGGAGTCCCAGGATCGAGTCCCACATCGGGCTCCCTGCTCAGCAGGGAGTCTGCTTCTCCCTCTGACCTTCTTCCCTCTCATGCTCTCTCTCTACCATTCTCTCTCTCTCAATAAGTAAATGAAAATCTTAAAAGAAAAAAAAAAGAACTCTGAAAACCTCATTTAAAAAAAAAGGTTTTCCCACTTGAAGAGACATGAATTCTGGTTTATTCTTCTCTGCCTGCCATGCTTTTTCCAACAATGCCATTATTAACTTACAGAATGCTTTATTCAACACCAGGATTTTCTGCTTCTCAATGACTGTACTTGTTTTCCAGCCAAAGTAGTGAGGCAATTGGTTTATACTCATAGAAGTCACCAGTCTTACTCTATCACTTGGAAGTAACTGGTTGAATGAGCTCTGAAGACAGTTATTGTCCTAGTTAGAAACAGCCCATTGAACGTATGGCATCCAAGAGAAGACAGAGTATTCTACCTATCAGTGACCAATATATGAGGCTGGGCTAGTCCTCCCATAGTCAGAACACAAGAAACTGGAATCACCAGGTGAATTAAAAGTAGTATTTCCTGGGGTCCCTGGGTGGCTCAGTCGTTAAGCGTCTGCCTTCGGCTCAGGTCATGATCCCAGGGTCCTGGGATCGAGCCCCGCATCGGGCTCCCTGCTCAGCGGGAGGCCTGCTTCTCCCTCTCCCACTCTCCCTGCTTGTGTTCCCTCTCTCACTGTGTCTCTCTCTGTCAAATAAATAAATAAAAATCTTTAAAAAAAAAAAAAGTAGTATTTCCTATACAATACCTAATGACTAACTCACACTATATTGTCTTCTTTTCCCTGCATCACAGAATTCTATTGGTTTAGAATTCTTAGGTAAATGCTCTCACCAAATAAATTAGTCACCAAACTTGTCATTGTGATCACCACCTGGTCATTTTGGGCTTTCCATGCTGTCTGGTCAGCAACCCCACAAAAGGGAATAATACTATGTTATCTGAGATGACTGGTTCTGATTACCAAGGGCAAATTAATACAGTAGGGGATAGCGGAAATATTTGGTGTACTGTCATATCTGGTAGTGTGAATTAATAGAAGACTGGAGTAAACACACATAAGTAGGAGCATCAAGAGTTAAATACTTTAGGAAGAAAGTTTTGGGCCACCCCAACAGATAAGGAATCCCAAAGAGCAGTTATTACTGTGAACAAATGAAATATAGAATGAATAGGAGAAAAAACAACTTGAAATTTTCTTACTATCTTGTGCAAATATAGAGACTAAAGTATCTACCTGTATATTCTTCCTATATACCTTTTTATTAATCAAGTTTCTTTTTCTCTCTCCCTTTGCCCAACTATCTTAAATAGGATATATTAGATTTATTTTTATCCCCTATAATTAGGAGTAATTATATGTAATAGATATCATGATGGTATTTTAATTGAATTAAGGGAGAAACAAACATTCAGAGTGTGTTTTTTCTTTTCTTTTTTTTAATTTAAATTCAATTAGCCAAGGTATAGTGCATCATTGGTTTTTGGTATAATGTTCAATGATTCATCAGTTAGAATGTGCCTTTTCAAAAAAACCTGGATACTATTTCATATGCATAAAAGATGTTTATATTTATTAGGAAGGTGCCTTTAGTTACCAACTATTGTCATTTAAACATTTAAGGATGGAAGTAGGTTACTGACTAGCAATTGTTGGATTGTAGTAGATACACAATATTAATTTGATAATGATCCATTCTAAATGCCTTCTATGAAAATTCCTATACTGAAGGAGTTCAATGCTTTAAAATTTCTTTCCTAATCTTCCTTGAACCTAGAATTTAAAAAATGAACTAGGTACCACAAATCAGACAGACTGGACCAAACTTGCACTTAGATTAAACTATGAGGGAAAAAGGGGAGAGTTGCTGGAGGCAACCCTGTTGTACAGGAGAGGTAGTGGGGGCACCATAGCAGGGTCTCCCTGATGTTAAATGTAGCTTTCTTAGCAACTGTACAAAGAATAGCAGCTTTCTTGGCAGCCCAGTTCTGGAGCATCTTTTTGGTAATAGTTCCTAAAAGATCAGGCTAGAGACTGTTTTCAGCCCCTCCCAAACTTCTGTAAGCACTTAATGCTCATTGGGGTGCCTGGGTGGCTCAGTCATTAAGTATCTTCCTTCAGCTCACGTCATGATCCCAAGGGTCCTGGGATTGAGCCCTACATTGGGCTCCCTTCTCCGCAGGAAGCCTGCTTCTCTCTCTCCCTCTGGCCCTCCCCCTGCTTGTGTTCCCTCTCCTGCTGTGTCTCTCTCTGTCAAATAAACAAATAAAATCTAAAAAAAAAAAAAAGCACTTAATATTCATCAACAAATTCCTTTTGGCTAATATAAAATCAAGAGGATTCTCTTTTCTTTAACTGAACTTCGAATCATATGATAAATTGAATGTTTAACATGGACTGCAGTAATCACAACCCAGCAAAAAGATATACAGAATTGAATTAATGATACTGTTAATTTAAAAAAAAGTTTTCAAAGAGCCACAATATAACTTTATACTGAATTTTAAAAATTGCTTACATTGTCTTTTTTATGTCTAACAGAAAATCTACCATGAATAAAATAATGACATTTGTGGGATAAGAGCTACCATTTTTGAGTGCTGCCTCCGTGCCAAGTATGAAACTCAACACATCAATAGTATGAGATAGAAATAATTGTCCTTGTTACATAGATGAGAAATCTCAGAGTCAAAAAGCTTAAATAGAGTTCAAAAGTCACATAGCAAGAAAGGTAAAATTATTACAACTCAGATCTATTTGACTTTCAAGTCTATGGTTTTGCCTGGCAGCAAACATTTTTTTTTTCTTTCTTCCACTCCCACTATCTGCCATTACTATGTTTAAACATATAGAATAGAAACTGTGAACTCATAAAACAGACCTGGCAGAGTCAGGCTTTTACTTTTAGTTTCTACTATCCAATGATCTCATTATATTCACCTGCATTTTAAAACACACCAATAAAACCAGACAAAAAATATATTCCTAGTAAAAATAAAATGACTTTTCTCCCTGCCAATGTTTACAAAGCTTATGAGGATGCACGGTACTTCAGAAAGTTTGTATAAATCTATCCTTATAATATGGAGTAGAATTTCAATGCTTTGCATGACAGATTATGGACATAATTTATTTCTGTGAAAACCTAGACATATATTTTCTGTCCCTTTTTTCTGGTTTGGGGAAAGTGAACAAAGTGATTCTGTCTCAGAGGATTTTGAGAAGCAAGAGATACCTTTATTGAGCCTCTGGCTGGTTGGAGTCGATTTTCCATTGTTATCTGAGTCAGACCCTTTTCATCCATAGACAGCCTGCTCTTCCCTACTCACACCTCTGGATCAGACTAAGTGACATTATCACTTTTACTGAATCCAGGTATCATTTGTCTGCTTCTAAGATTTTACTAGGAAGCCTTTTCATCCCTCCTGTATATCTCATCCACTTTTTTTTTCTGCCCATCCAAACAGTATCCATACTACAGAAAAGCTAACACTATTCCTCAGTCTAAAAAAAATAAATAAATAAATAATAAAGATTATATTTATTTATTTGACAGAGAGAGACACAGCGAGAGAGGGAACACAAGCAGGGGGAGTGGGAGAGGGAGAAGCAGGCTCCCCGCGGAGCAGGGAGCCCGATGCGGGGCTCGATTCCAGGATCCTGGGATCATGACCTGAGCCGAAGGCAGACGCTTAATGACTGAGCCACCCAGGTGCCCTAGAATTTTTTAAATAAAAAATAAAAGTTAACTGCTTCAACTCACTCTCTACTAATCTGGGAATAATTCTTCCTGATGAGAACATTATCTGAGATTTTTGTCTTAAACACTAATATGAGTAATGTGTAAGTTGCACCACTCGATCACTCAACAGATCATGCTTATTAAGGAAGCATTATGTATTTTATATTTAGTGATGGAAGAAAATTAACATATAGCACTGTATTATGGAATAAGATAATTTCAGAGAAGGAAAGGTCAGTAGAGGATATCTAGTTCAGAAGGTCATCAAAACTAAAGTAAAATCATCAGCAGCAATTGTGTGCACCTACTGCTCCTTACTAGACCCTGCGGGAAACTGCAAAGGAAACAGTAGACAGGGTTTTTGTCCTCCAGATGCTACTTCTCAGAAAATATTTAATCCATAATCAAATCTTTTATGTTATTATCTTACTACATTTCTTAGGTTGTAACAAAAATGATTTGAAAGCCTTTTTTTTTTTTGTTTTTTGAACAGAGAGAATTTTTTTATTATGTTATGTTAGTCACCATACAGTACATCATTAGTTTTTGATGTAGTGTTCCATGATTCATTGTTTGCGTATAACACCCAGTGCTCCATTCGGTACATGCCCTCTTTAATACCCATCACCGGGCTAACCCATTCCCCCACCCGCCTCCCCTCTAGAACCCTCAGTTTGTTTCTCAGAGTCCATAGTCTCTCATGGTTCATCTCCCCCTCCGATTTCCCCTCCATTCTTCCCTTCCTACTATCTTCTTCTTTTTTTTTTTTAACATATAATGTATTATTTGTTTCAGAAGTACAGATCTGTGATTCAACAGTCTTGCACAATTCACAGTGCTCACCATAGCACATACCCTCCGCAATCACCCAGCCACCCCATCCCTCCCACCCCCCACCACTCCAGCAACCCTCAATTTGTTTCCTGAGATTCAGAATTCTTCATATCAGTGAGGTCATATGATAATTGTCTTTCTCTGATTGACTTATTTCACTTAGCATAATACCCTCCAGTTCCATCCACGTAATTGCAAATGGCAAGATTTCATTCCTTTTGATGGCTTTGAAAGACATTTTAACGTGGTTATTATATTATTTATCATTTATCAGAATTCAAAGTCTGTAATGTATGAAAATTCTTAAAAATAAGGTTACATTTTGGGGTGCCTGAGTGGTTCAGTCGTTAAGCGTCTGCCTTCAGCTCAGGTCATGATCCCAGGGTCCTGGGATCAAGCCAGCACCAGGCTGTCTTCTCAGCGTAAGCCTGCTTCTCCCTCTCCCACTCCCCCTGCTAGTGTTCCCGCTCTCACTGTGTCTCTCTCTCTCTCAAATAAATAAAATCTTAAGAAAAAAAAATAAGGTTGCATTTTAAAGCATGCTTCATACAAATGAACATGGCTTTTATATCCTTTCTAATGACATTAATAATGTTGTTTTCAAATGGAACAACCATTCTTATGTGTTGCAAATGTGAAATATTGAATTAATAACAACTACTTATAATCCATTCAGGAATTTTTAAAAATACAGTGCTAATTCTACAAATAATCTATCATCAATGGTGTGGATATCTGTATTTTCGAAACATGTAAGTCATTATATTGAAGTTAACCTCATACTCTGACAGCAATAAGGTGATTAAATAAAAATGATTTTATTATTTATTTATGTGCATATATATACCTATATACAAATATGTGTATTTATATTTCATCGTTTTCTGACTCTCTGTTAGTATCGTCAGTGCTGATTATATGACACCCTAATATTATGTTTACTTGTCTGTGTTTTTCTCTAATCTATAAGCACTTTCTGAATGGGGACCATCCTTGTCTTATTAACTATTATATCACCAATTCTTAGCTTGTCCAGCAATACCAACCAAGCATTCAGTATTTGTTAATAATTTTTCATATTGTAATATATTCATATGCTTTATTATATGGATACAATTTAACTGTGGATGTCATAGTTCAAATATTTAATTCTAAGTTAAATAATTTAATTTAATTATATAATTTTACTCTAAAGTTTAATATTAAAATATACGCTCAAAATGAGTATATGAAACTATTACTAAGGCAATATAATAAAAGTATGTTGACAAGGCTATATAGATAGTAAAAAATGATGCAATAAAATCAAAATTATTGCATAATAAAAATAGATAAAAATATAAGCAATGAGAGAATGCAAAAGAAACAACTGTATGTACAGAATAATTGCTGGTTCCAAGTGCAATAACAGTAAGAGATACGATGACTGTAAACACATTAAAAAAGGATGAGGGGGAAATGACACTTGAAGTGGAGGAGTCATGAGAGTAAAAATATTAATACTACTGAAAGGAAACATCCTGATGACTTTGAACCCAAATAAATTCCTTGTTGAGCAAGGAATAAGGTTAACATTAATCTCTGCATAAAAATGAGTAGAGAATCTGAGCTGAGGACTGAAAAGTAGCATATTGAAACAAAATTAAATTAGATTAGAGGGTTAATGATAAAATCACAAGGACCAACCACACATCTAAGGATATAAGTAGATGCTTCCATCCACTAAAGGCGAGAGAGCACATGAGCTTAGCCGAATCTTCAGGGCTGGTTCTCCAGGATCGACAATGCTCCTCCATTCCTGTTTCTGCTGAATTCTGTGTATGGGCCTGCTATCAACTATCCAAGTTAGAAAACAGCAACCTCTCTAGCAAAGACAGTTTCTCCCTTTATGGAACATCTCCAGGGGTAATATTCTGCAAGCTTAAGGATGTTAATGACTTACCAATTTCAACTCTTTTTTGCATTAATACAGGTCCTTTTTCTCTCATTTGTGCTCAACCAGTAATTTTTCTAGATAAACAATCTCACCATGAATCTGTATATTCATTTATTCATTAATTTATTATTTTACTCCACAAATATTAAGTATTTACTGTATATCAAATTGTTGGAGTAGCCATTTACCTCCCTGAAGGACTTTTTTAGAATTTCCTTAGAAGTTTATGTCCCTGTGGGTTTTCATTCATTTGGAGTAAGATAGTTGTTTTAAAATGTGCATAGTGTTAATAAGGTTAAAAGCATCACTATCTAATTTGGTGTTCTTAGTCAAACCGAGAGGTAGTTGAACAGATAATATGGCTAATTTTCATAGGAGAAACCCAAGGCTCCAAAATGAATTCTCTATTTCCCCCCCTTAAGTTGTTCTTCCTAATGTTTTACCTGCTTGATATTATGTCACCACATTTACTCCATTTTTCAAGCAAAAACCATCAGTCATTTATGTCACTCCATCTCTCATCCCTATTCTACTGTCAGCAATGAAATGCCAGTAATTACTTTTTCTCTCAATACTTGCTTCTTCAGCCTCATTGTTTTATTAATAGAGTAACTTCAACTCTTCTCTGTACAGTTCACTCCAGTCCAGTGCCTGGCATAGAGGAGGTGTTCATTAATTAATTAATGCTCCGGATTTTGCCTTTTGTACTTTTCTACAGTGGTACGATAATACATTTATGCAAAGATGTTCCAGTGAAGTGGTTATGAGTGTCATAATATCATTATATGTGATCCCTGTACCACTTACGTATCAAGAAGTAATAACAAACTTACCTGGGGCAATTGTTGGATGCTCAAATGTGTTAATGCATTGTATTTTCCTTAGTACCTGACATACATTAAATGAGCTAGGAGTCAACATCCTTATGACATTCTCTATAACGTCCGTTTTGTTTTTTCAATCTGAAAAATGCCCACTTATCTTAAAATCTGAGCTGAGTTGTTACTATCTTCACGAGGCCTTTGCTAAACCTCTTAGGGAAGCATGCCATTTTATGCATGTGAGTATTGCTACTTTTCTCACATTATTGAAATTATGTGTTCAGACATCTATTTCCCCCTCTAGACTATGAACTTCTCTGAAAGGAGCAATGTTGTCAGAATCACTTTTGTATTCCAAGGGCCTAATGAGGAGTCTGGCATTTTAAAGGACAGAATGAACATTAGATAAGGTGATTTCCTAATATTATAACACCATTACATGGCAGAAAAGTTCTTAGTTCTCTCTAAATAAAAGAGAAAACTGAAAGTGACAAAGGTTATATTTTGAAAGAAAATCAACTTGCCATCAGTGTTATTAAAAATGCCCCCTTAAAGTCATCAAGCCCCAGATGTCAATGAGAACAGAAGCAATTTCTTTTCCAAACTATGAAAAAACTCTTGGTACTGCATCAGTTGAGGTACATTCTACCCTGAAAGTGCTTCTTTTGGTCCGAGCCTTTTGTGTACTTTTGCCCTGAACTGTTTGCATCTCCCTGCATTTAGCTCTTGGCTTTGCTTTGAAGCTGAACTACATCAACATACCCAGTTTCCCTTTCAACTGAATGAATAGTTACTTGGCTTATCGGAACAAGCTGCACTGCCCACCACAGGGGTGATTTGGCCAGGACTTGCCTCTCAGCTGCACCTGATTCAGAATGAAAATAAAAATCACAAGCACAAAAGTGGTAGCTCCATTACCCCTACAGTCTCATGACTTTTCACATCCAAAGAGAAAATCATCCAAAAGTCAGAAATAATAAACTATCTCTTGTTCAATCTGTCTAATTCCCCTTGTTGCCTTCTAGCTTCTCCTTTGGCTAATTAATGATTCCATTTTCTGTAGGATGTTGTTGCTTATTTGTGACCCAGCTGTTTCAATATACTGGGGACTGGGAAATTGTGATTTTTGAAAATAAACTGAAGGGATATAAATAAACTGTGGAGGAATATAAAAGTGATAATAACAGAATTTATAATCCTCATTATATGTCACACTGTCATTTATATTGATTGTTACAGTAATTTTACTACAACCCTTTAAGATTACTTTTGCCAGATGAAATTCAGGGAATCAGAGAAATTCAGAAAATTTCCGCAGGCATATAATTATCCTGGTGTAAAGGTAGGATATATGTCCTGGCCAGTTTGAGTTCTGTGTCCATGCTTATTTTTTTCCCCTATATTTTACTCTTTACAACATCAGGACTTCTGCCAGAACAAGCCAATTCTATGACATCAAAAGAGCAGCTCTAACTAAAGGGAAACCATAGTGCAGATATATTCTCTAGAAGAGCCACACCATCCTTGGACTATTTTAATCCTT
The DNA here is from genome assembly GCF_003265705.2 of Callorhinus ursinus. Lineage (NCBI taxonomy): Eukaryota > Metazoa > Chordata > Mammalia > Carnivora > Otariidae > Callorhinus > Callorhinus ursinus. The sequence goes on from NW_027397066.1 coordinate 79,100,799, forward strand.
CAATAAAATAATGGGTATTTGAGAATGATCCATCACGGAACTTTATAGAATATGTTTTTCTACTTCTGTAGGCTCTATTTCTTTGTGCTAATGAAACTCATTTTGAATTACTTTGTATCTTATGTTGTCTATGAATATCCAATACAATGTAAGCTTAAGCTATTAGAAATATTCCTACCATGAAAGGTAACTTGGTTCTTTGTGTCATGTTAACTGTAGTAATCAACAGCCACCCAAAACCAATACCCCACACCAGCAATGCCTAATTTATTTTCTTGTATAGATTATACTATCTAAATTATTTCCCAGCTTTCTAACTAAGTGTATTCTCCTTTAATAGTTTTTATAATTCCTCTCCTAAACTCAGTGTATATTATCCTTTTAAAATGTGTTATTTAGGACCAATAATTCAATAACAGTCTGGCTTGGAATATGACAAGAGGTATTCCCAGTTCTTTTAATAACTGATGAATAAATGAATGACACCTTTTTATTTTCATGTAGAATTTTTTTTTTTCCCCTGCACACCTTTGAAGGGGGAAGAATGAGGCACAGGAGGACCTGCCTGTCACCATTACTCATATTGCTCAGTGGCATCTTTGAGGTAGTGTGTCCCAGGTGGAGCCAGGGAATGATGTATAGGCCCTCAGGTGGGCAATGCACTGTGTAGTTAAGGAACACTGTTGACTCTCTGTCCCCTAAATTTGGTTCCAATGTAATAAATGGATTCCATCTCTAGTGAACGATGATTAGGAGATACTTTGTTTTTCTACTTTTCCTACCTACCTATCATTTCTGAACTTTTAACTGCAATTGGTTCCTTATTACTAAGTGTACTGATTTTAACTTGTCTTACTTGAGAATCTATTTTAGGATTTAACTACAGTAATTTAAAACTATATTTTTACTCTTCCTTTAAAGGAATGTGTGCTTATTGTAATATTCCTGAAGAATAGAAATATTTTGATTAAAAAGTGAATATCCTCCTCTAATCTCCCTGAAACACATTCCCAGATGCAATTGCTTAAACTCCTTCCAAACATTTTTCCGTGAATATTCAAACACATACACACTCACATGTGTATGCATGTGTGTGTGTATATATGTGTGTGTACATATATACACATATATGTACATATATATTGTATATATTTTATACAAATATGATATCCACCATTTGTTGAACCCTTAGTATATCTTAGGAGTCACGTTATACCAAGGTAGTTATTGTTCCAGGCTGTGAAATTTAACAGACTGAATTCAATTCCCAATTCACTCTTGACAAATAACTTAACTATTTGTGCTTTTGTTTTCTCATCTATAAAACAGGATAAAACAGGATAAAAACAATGTCTACCTCCTAGGGCTATATTTACTATGGTAACAAATACAGGGAAGATATTTAGAATGATGTTATTCAGTAAGCATTAGCTATTATGATGTTTATCTCATTTAAGTCTATTGGAGTAGTAATCCCAAAAACAAGGACATATTCTCTTAATCCATTTTGCTGATGAGGACAACGGAGTTCAGAGAGTTTAAGAAATTTCACAAGCTTACACAATTGTTAGTGATATAACAAGGGATTAGCCTGGGAAATCTGGCTCTAGGCCATGCTTTAACTTTTATGTTATCTAACATAACATAATAAAAAAAAATGTGTTGAAAACAAAACAACAAAAGAAGATGAAACAATGTTGTCAGCCTTGCCATTCTAAACAAAAAAATGGGATGAAATTATTTGAAAATGATAGGAAAAGGGAACATGAGTTGGATGTAATTATCCATGGAGGGGGTATTTCTCCATCTACAGTGACAGGACTGATGAGTCAAAGATGGTCTTTAATATTTAGAATTTAATTATTAAAACAAACATATTAGTGGAAAATACATGGGCAAATAGAAGCAAAAAGTGGTAAAATAACATGAAATGTTTTCCTTGTAGATCAGGAGTGGGACCATCTTTTTACCTTCTGAGTGTTGAGATCACGTCCGTACCTTACTTGAATAAAATATTAAAGTGATACAAAACTGGTGGCACAATTAAAAATGTAACCCACAATACCTTTCACAACTATCATTCTACTCAATGGTAAAAACTGAAAGCTTTTCCTAAAAAAATAAATACATAATACATACATACAAACTAACAAAACAAATTTTAATCAACATTATACTAAAACTAAAACCAGAGTGCTTAGGCAGAAAATAAACAATATCCAAATTGAAAATAAAGAAGTTAAAATATCTTGGTTTGCAAACATTACCTTATATGTAGAAAATTAGTGTCTACAAAAATATGTTAGAAATAATAAATTTAACAATGTTTCGGAATACAAAATCATTTGTACGTCTATACACTAATAATGTACAATCATAAGAGTTATTTTAAAGGTACATTACATTTGCAATATAATAAAAAAAATACTTGAGAATAAACTTAAAAAAATAAAAATATAAAATGCACGTCCTTACATAAAAATAAATAAATAAATAAACTACATTATAGAGTGCTATGCCATGCTCTAAATACACTCAATGAACCAGTGCTCTCTGCTAGTTAACATTTTCACCTAAAATATAATGATAATAAAAGAACAGCTAATTTATATTGACCATTAATTATGTTCTAAGTGCTGTGCGTGAGATATCTTATTAAAAACAATTTTTCAAATGAGGAAAGTGAGATGTAGGTTTATGTAGGTTAAGTACTTTGTTCACCATCACACAGTAAATAAGAGGCAGTGCCTGCAAAATAACTCAATTCTGCCAACATGAAAGTACATGCACTTATGCTCTTTGATTTACTTTTATGGTGTGTTGCACATATTTTTGTTATAACAAATGAGTCTACTTTACCCTGGTGTATTGAATATATGGATTTATTATGATTTATTTAACCCATTCCCATATTGACAAACATTCAGCATTTTTTTTGCCATTTAAAAACATTGTTGGGGCTCCTTGGGTGGCTCAGTCGTTAAGTGTCTGCCTTCGGCTCAGGTCATGATCCCCGGGTCCTGGGATCGAGCCCCACATTGGGCTCCCTGCTCAGTGGGGAGCCTACTTCTCCCTCTGCCTGCCGCTCCCCCTGTCTGTGCTCTGTGTCTCTCTCTCTCTCTTAGTCTCTCCCTTTGAAAAATGAATAAATAAAATCTTAAAAAGGAAAGAAAACTTCCCTTTTAAAAAATTAAAAAATAAAAACAATGTTAAAATAATCATTTATCTATATATTTCTTTCAACTTGTGTATGACTACTTATGCAGGATACTGCCTTAGAAACAAAATGTCTGAGATTAAAAAAAGAACTACAGGGATGTAAACAATTTTGCCTTGTAAACAGTTGTACCATTTTTCCCACACATTGATAGTGTGTGAATACCTCAAGGAAACGTTAATATATAAATAGTATTTCTCCACATTTTTAGGTTGGGTTCCCAAGATGTAGAATCTGAAACAGGTTCATAGGATATGTTGGGGGGAGTTCTTTCAGGAGAAAGAGAATGAAGAAACAGCACAGAGGGGTGCCTGGGTGGCTCATTCGGTTCAGCATCTGCCTTTGGCTCAGGTCATGATCCCCGGGTCCTGGGATCGAGCCCTGCATTGGGCTCCCTGCTCCGCGGGGAGCCTGCTTCGCCTTCTCCCTCTGCTGCTGCTCCCCCTGCTTGTGCTCTCTCTCTCTGTCAAATAAATAAATAAAATCTTTATAAAAATAAAGAAAAGAAAAAGAAACAGTACATAGCAGGGAAAGCAGCTAAGCAAGGATGTAGTCTCAGATAGAATTTAACTTCTGTACACTCTCAAGAGGAACTCTAGATCTTGAATGTCAGTCAGTCATTGAACACAAACTGCATCCCCATGGGGCAAGTGGTACAAGCAATCTTCTTCAGTTGGGGTACTCTCTGGGGGAATGGGACAGTTCTAAGCCTTAGCAACTCAACTCTGAGTAGGTGGGGTGTGGTGACACCAGTTGGTGAAAGGAATCTACATCACCAGCAGAATCTGGTGCTGTATACAGCAGAATACTGTAGTTCATATTTCACAAGGCATAGACCCACTTATGTTTAACACTAAATTACTGCAGCCAGGCACAGGTTTCGGGGATTGTATCTGATCACAATTTCTGAGAAAACATTTAAGAGTAGGGACAGTGGGGCAAATAGTGGGGCAAACTATAATTTTTGATTCTGTAGTTGTTCCGTAAGCTGTAACTGATACTCATCATCTCTCTGCCAAAATTCATTCTAGCTTCCCCTTTCCTTTGGCTAACACTTCTCTGGGTCTTGGTGGCTTTCATTGCAAATGGTACATATCACCAAGTCAAAGGAGACTAAATCCATTTTTATGATGCCCTTATCAGACCTCAGTTGCTTTTCTTGTGCCTTTGTGGCTTAAATTCAGTTTGGGAATAATGAGATAATGCAAGAAGGTCACCAAGGTTCTAGACATTCTTCTTTTTTCCTACCTCCCCTTGATAATACAGTAAACTACCACTGCTTGCTGATTAGGAACTCAGTGAAACCAGGGGACAGTGATAGCTTACAGATACCCTTACTTTTATCTTCTTGGAAATTTCTATCCAAAGGGACTTGCAACTCTAGACACTATGTCTTGTGAGGAAGAGAAGTACAAATCCACCAAACTCAGGATTCTGTGAGTGATAGTAAGTAAGGCCAACCCTATTTTAACCCATTAGTCCCTGAACTCATTCAGTCTACCTATTGGACACACATCACCATATAGTGGCCATAGGTTTAAGGTATATAGTGCATCCCAAAAGACATTACCTCATTTTTACTGTCATCCTCAAGCTAGTTCCTCAACGCTGCCTTCAAGGATCTAGTCTACCACTCTATGAGGCTAGCAATTTCAGAATAGTTTGGAATATGATAAGACCTATGATTCCTACAGTAATATACCCATCACTGACTGTGCTTCTTTGCCATATAACAATCCCTTAGTCCAATAAAATGTTATGTAATCAATTTCCCATATCAGTAGATTTCACATTCAGAGCACTGTTGCCAGAGCACAGTGAACAAGGAAGTCAAACTCACACTCCAGATACGATCAATCCTGGCTAAGCTGAACCCTGGCCAGTCCTTTCCAGGATGGAAGGGGTCCAATGTAATCAATTTGCCACAAAATGTGAGGTTGGTCCCTTTTTTAAACTAATAATATATTGCAGGTATAGCATTGATCTCTGTTGCAGGTGGAATAAACATTCAGCAGTGGAAGTATCAAGACCAACCTCAATGAGAGGGTGCCATGTTTCTGTTCTAATATGTAGTCCCATCTCTGCTGTCATGTCTACTTTGTTTATGATTCCACTGTCCAAGGACTTTGATGGCCAGGAATAGAAATTGGCCTAAATTTATTGGCCAGGTCATCCTGTGTACTAGTTGTTTAGAGGTCCTTCAGCTTTGGATGCTCTCCAGTGGGACTTACATGATCCTCACATCTTGTGTCCACTTCCATTGATTCAACTGAAAGCTTCTTCCCTAAACTTGCTCCTCAAAGATTTCCCAATCTTAGTTGTTCCAGAACACAACCAATTAGCTAAGCCATTCTCCTACCTATGAATCCAGGCATAATCTTATCTCAGGCCACAACATTCACTACACAACTGGATAATCAGTCATACTGCTCAAAGTTCTGCCTTTTGGAAGAACTTGCTCTCACAGTTCTTTTTTCAGGACACTCCTGTTTGAGGATCTGGTGTACTAGTAGAACATTTTTATCTTGCCACTCATCTATCCTTGAATCAAGCTTAAGTTATTTTCATTCTCTATCAGCTAGCCAGTAGAAGCTTTCTATGAGCCTTAGGTGTGAGCTGATAGGAGTCAGTACAATATGGATTGGTAACATAAGAATCTGGTCTACCTCTTCCTACCTCTTGTTGTGGTCTTTGGAGCTGTCTGCTTACAATCCTGAATGTACTATTTCCATTGTACAATGGGTTCCTGCTAAGCCCATCTGACCTTATGATTTCGTAGGTCTGATTAGATCCAGTACATGATTGGCAATTCTGACCACATGGGCACTAATGTGATATACTTTATCTTTATCATGGCACAGGAACAAAATATGATCTTTTTTAGGAAAAAAAAAGGCTAATTATTTAGTGTCACTTGGAACAGATTAAGATGCTGAAAGCTGAAATAATTTTGTGTCAAAACAACAGAAAATTTTCTCAAATACATATATGTATATGTATTACTTGCAAAAAATGTATATTCACAGATATTTTATTGAACTTATAAAACTGCAGTGGTAATGGATTCTGGATACATAGAAGGCTTTATCTTAATGAGATTCAGTTTAAGTGTTCTTAATGTTTTTAAAACATATTTTTACTTTTTGTACACCTGAAACTAATATGGTATTTATTGTATGTCAACTAGACTTTGATTAAAGAAAAATTTTACTTAAAAAAAGGGGGTAATAAATTGACAGAGCAAGGGATGATAAATTGAAATAAATTACTCTATGAAATAAGTTATTGAGATCAACATTTCATTGGGTATAGAAAAAAAATGGGATTGCAATGTAAAACCTAGAAATGTAAATTGCTAAAAGCTTTATAAAACAATAAAATGGAAAGTCATATTGCTGAGGTACCTGTGAAGTGAAGTATAACCAAAATTAATGACAACACTTCCCCCGTCTTAGAAGAGACTTCCATGAAGCTTTCATTCTCTGGAGATCAAGAAAACACAATGCAACTCTGAGACACTAAAGTATTCTAGCATGTTGCCATGGAGGTACTTTCACAATGCCTGCACAGCCGTAGGAAGCAGCATCAGGGTGTTGGGGTCCACAAACGCTGTCACTTATGACATAGATATCAGCCTAAGGCAGTGGCGGTGGTGTCACATGACGGACACGCTAGCCCAGGCAGCATTATTAGTTTGGCATAACTATAACTGTTAGTGGAAGGAGTTCAATGTCATCAATTTGCCACCAAATGAATGGTTGGTCTATTTGGTTAGTTGGTCGGCATCCCTTCCTGTGCCTCTCTAATTTATTCTCCCCACAAGAACCAGAATGTAAATATATTGAAATATAAATTGAAACTGAAAGGTTCTCATTGCTCTTAAAGTTAAAACTATGATCTCTGTATACCTTTCAGGTTTTCCTCAGTCAGCTCTGTTCCCAACCTGTGGAAAACAACTTGTGATTCCCTGAATTTACTACTCTCTAGTCTCAGTTTATTTCCTTATTTCTAGCTGGAAAGGTCCTTTCAGGAAGTTTGAAGTAACAATGATAGCCTATGGAATCAGGCAGACATTGGTTTAGGAAGCGGCTGCACCTCTTATTACCTATGTAGCCTTCCACAAGAAATTAATGCTATTGAAACCTTCTGTTCTTACTGGTAAAATGGGGATAGTGGTTATCACATTTTATTAAATAATTTACTTATAACATATTAATATCATATTAATTATAAAAGATAAATGAGAGATTAATATTTTCTATAGTGATTGATGTAAGATGGTGATATCTGATATTTTTGGAACATTTACAAAATGACAGTCATACTTGTTTGAAGATTCTACACCCATTACCTTGTCTCAAAAGAGTGAGTTATGAGTTAGCAAAAGTGTAATAAATGTTAATAATTGTTATTACTATGTAGTCCCTCTACACACCCTACACTCTTTTATGTGGTTAGTTTTTATCCAAATTTCAACTTAGGCATCACCTTTTACTGGTAGCTTTTCCCAACCTCCTCCCAGGTGTCTGTGGCACTCTGTGCTTAACTATGGCATAGTTTTGATCTTTTGGTTTTTTCACACTGTATTATCTTCTTGTTTTCTTCTCTCCTTCTCTCAAACAGACGGTCTGCTGCTTCAGGATGGGAGCCTGGACATACTCATCTTTGTATGCCCAGTGAAGTGTCTAGTGGAACTCCTCATATATATTAAAAGCTTAATGAATATATTTAAATAAATGAAAGAATGAACACATTGTCACTAGAATGAGCGGTAGGGTGGCTCTCTAATATCCTTGGCTAAAGGCAGCAGCAGCAGTAGCTGCCTGGCTTCTCTTCCTACCGACTAGATGATTCTGCAGAAAGTATATCCTTACAGCAGCCAGAACAAGAGGACAGAGAGTTTGACATATAATATGATTTCATGGAGAATATACTGGTAACAAAAATGTGATACCCTTCTGGGATTGCAAAAAAACGACTGGATGGAGATATTTTACTATGGTCTGTTGGGATTTGCAAAAATTTTTGGTGGAGACAGGAGCCCCCTAATACTGCTTATTGTTATTAATTTAACTCTATTGAAACTCTACATATATTCTAGAAACAGAAGTCAATACTTTCGTTTGCCTATGTAGATGAAAAAATTTAAGGTAAACTCAAGACAATTCTATTTTCTTAGAAGTTATTAAAAACAAGTCTTGCTCCTGCCTAGAATTGCTCACCAGGGAAAGCAACACATGGTAGTAATTTCTTCAAAATCTATTCAAAACAGAAGAAATATAAATATTTTTATTTCAGAATATTATTAGAACTTACTACAGAAATGGGACAAGGAAAATAATAGAATTTTAAATTGTCATTATTCTAGGGACAATTTAAAAACATGAGCCAAGGAGGTGTCAAATGTTCTTTGACAATGCAGATGTCTTTTGACAAAGGACAGTCCCATTCCTATAGATATTTATTATTAACAGGTCAACAAACTTAGTTTTATGACCTTATAACAAATTGTTAGAAGTTACACATGTATAAATGGTGATTAATTTTCTTATGCAATCTGAAGATGTTATCAGTGGTAGTACAACATAACACAATAGCAAAGCGGTCCTTAAAATCATCCACTTGTCATATTGCTAAATGTTACTGAGGATGTTATATGAGTTCAGGAAAAAAGTGGGTGTTTTTCACATAAAAATCAAATTTGGGTACATTAAAATCTAATTGTTTACTTGATGTTACAATACAATACCCAAGACTCTACGTAAGGAATATTCTATTGGCTTTTACCAAAATATATTTAAGAGACTAGAAATAACATTCTCTAGGGACTGTATTTCTTCAGTCAGTATTAGATAAATCACTTTAGTAATGCAAGTTTAAAATAAAGAGACTTTTTTCACATTAAATACAAATGAGAATACAACAGGAATAAAATCATCTCACTTTCTATGTCACCTTTAGATTATTGAGAAGAAAAATTTTAGCAACAGTACATATGATAGATTGAAAAGGGAAGACTGGTTAGAAAATAACTTTAAGTCTTTGGTGAAAGATAATGGTAAGGATCACTGGAAAAGAAAATAAAAGTATTAATACTATGGTTTTTATGCTGAGAATCCACTTTCTGTTGCAAGATTGTCATATGGCTCACTCTAGAGTTTCTCGTGTTTTGCTCTATGATATCAGCCTGAGGATCATAATTTGAGATAGACCTAGATGAACTTTAAGTTCTTGGACCTTCCTTCCTAACCTACCTGAAAAGCAAGCACTGGAACTGTGACACAAAATTGTGACTTTGAAATGATTGCCATGGAGCAGAATATCCCTTCCAAACAACTAAAATCTACTGGCAGTCAATGACCCTTGCCTTCCCACAGAAAATGTTAATGCTTTGGGGGTTTGGCCCTTATTTTTTCAATACATAAATAAAATAAATAAAATTATCTCTACAAATATGGAAGTTAATCATTAAGGTTTCATGGAAGCCCTTTCTTCAAATTAGTGATATAAGTAGTCAGAATTTGGGGAAAAAATTATATATATAATTAATCAAATTTTTATTAAATAAAATTACAATATTTTAATAATTAATTAATTAAATTATTTTAATTTAAATAATTAAATCTAATAAATTAGATTGTTTTAAATTAATTAATCAAATATTAATAATTAATATTTTGTTAAATGTTTATCAAATAATTAAAAACTAAATATGTAGTGATTTATATAGAAATATATAGTATATTATCATATATTAAAATTGAATTATTTACTTATGTTAAATATTATATCAAATGTATTAAATAATTAATTGTAATTTGATATATATTATAAAATATATAAAATATAAGTAAATGTATATTTCCCAAGGACTTCTCATAGCAAACATTAAAATAAAACCTCTTTGGAGAGGTAATAACATTTTAACCAAGTGTTTTTTATATATATATATATATTAATATATGCTTAACCAAAGTACTAATCTATCCTATTTTTTCAGAAAGCATACAAGTTATAATTATAATTCCAACATAACTAAGATAATTTTAATAGTAACTTGTGAACACTTTTGAAGTATATCATTACAAACAATTACGAAACTATACAAAGAAAGATGCTCTTTTCCCACAACTATTTTAATTCTTCCAATGTTTCCTTGTGACTATTATTATACATATGCATAATTTACATAGTTGTAATCCTCATGAACATTTAATTTTGATTTCCGTTGTTTCAGGTAACACTATATATTTATATATTATTATATATAATGTGTTATTGTAATTATCATGTTGATAGTGTCATTTATTCAATTTAATTGATATAATTAAACATGATTTACATAAATATTCTCATATTGTTAAGCATGTAGCCTATTAATTTTAACCATTATATATATATCAAGTTACTCTAATATTATCTTTGTGAATATAACTAATAATGGTTAAGTTTCTAGAACATTTTCAGACATCTATTAATTCATTTGTCTTGTCATACAGGGAAACAATACTTCCTGAGGTAACCTACCAATAAACAGACTAGATCAACTTTTGGGACTTAGGTCATAATAGGATTTTTCAAAATCATTGTGGTTTTTTTCTCCATTATACTACATCGTTCTCTCTTGTAGAAAGAGACCACATAGGATTACCTGAGTCAGGGTCATTTCAGATATCTGTTAAATAGAGTGGAGACTCCCAGTTCACTCTAGGTCTCCTGAAATTGAATTTCTGGATTTGAGATATGAAAATCTGATTACCAAGCTTTTCAGATAATTCTTCTGGCCACTGATACTTGTTGGGGTTAATGTAGAACATGAAATCAGCCATAATACCTGGCTACCTAAATAGTAACACGGAGGCCGCTGGGGGTGAGGGAGGGTTTCCGAGAAGGGCGTAGACCTTTGGAATGCCCAGGCCTGCATGACCACTCTGCCGTTGGAATGCCCCAGGGAGTTTCCTTCCCCAGAGCTCTCTTAGCGCAAACAGCCACCCTGAGATCTAAGAGATGTATGCATTATCCCTTAGGCTATGTTTAGTAGAACATGCAGATTAGCATATCTTATTTTCCCTGTGAATCCTCCCAGTTTCAGTAAGACCCCTTGTCACACATCATGTGCTTGAGAAACAATGATAAGGATTTGTGACTATCTTGAAGGGTCAATAAAAGTGGGAACAAAGAAGAGCAAAGGATCTTCGTCTCTGAGAGTTGACCCCTTACCTTCTCCTCTCTTTCACAGCAAAATTTGGAGTAATCATTCATCCGTCGGTACAGGAATTGCTCACCATTCCTGGCAGATACTTGGAAAATTACTGCTTCATCATGTCTAAATGATTGGGAACAATCTCCCTTTAGGAGGATTTGCACATCTTTATATAACTTGTATTTATATGCTTATTATACATCCTTACAGAACATCCCCCTAGCTTTTCTCTGAAAACACAGACCCTGAAGGTGTCTCCTTTTAATTTTCTTATCCCATTTTATTCAGTGATTGTTCAAGACACTCTCTAGTCAATTCACCTGTGGGCTTCTTCCTATCACTGATATCTTGGTATAAATATCTCAAGGTACTACTGTCTACTTGAATGGGTAAAATGTTGAATCTAAAATAATCTGTTGTGATGATCACTGGGTGTTATATGCAACTAATGAATCGTTGAACACTACATCAAAAACCAATGATGTATTCTATGTTGGCTAACAGAACATAATAATAAAAAAATAAGAAGAAGAAGAATAGGGGAGCCTGGGTGGCTCAGTCGTTAGGTGTCTGCCTTTGGCTCGGGTCATGGTCCCAGGCTCCTGGGATGGAGCCCCACATCAGGCCCCTTGCTCAGGGGGGAAGCCTGCTTCTCCTTCTCCCTCTGCCTGATGCTCCCCCTGCTTGTGCTCGCTCACTCTCTGTCAAATAAATAAATAAATACATAATCTTTAAAAATAATAATAATAAACACTGATGAGTAAAAACAATAAAAAAATGGATCAAGTAACCTTGGACAAGTCAAAAAAATAATAATAAAATAAAATAAAATAAAGCAATCTGTGTAGACTCCAGGAATCATTTTTATTCTTCTAGTTCTTGGTGCCAAGCTCCTCACCCTGGCCAGTGGAGGTTTTCTTTTATACCAGATGGATTTCCTGTAGGGTGCCTTCATATGATTAAGGTTCATCTTTTGGAATATAGCTAGTTAAATTCCCAAAAGAAAGAATTGGATGTGTTGGCATATTAGTAGGATTATTTTGTCAGAAATAAGAGGATTGTTACCCTTTGTCAACTTTAAGTGAATTGCTCCTAAGCTTTTAGAAACATTATATACAGGGTATATGCCTGTAGTATATATATTTATTTAGACATTCTAAATATTATTTCTGGGATCAGTATAAAACTTGCAGTTGGGCAGCTTTTATTTTGTTACTTTAGAATTCAGTGATTTAGGGTAAGCCTCATGCTATCAGTTTGCACTGATGTATGCTATAAAAGCAGCTTCATGAGTACCAGAATTATAGTTACTATAGGGATATAGTTTAGGATATACTCTAGTACTCCAGTTTCCTCTTTAGGAGAAGCGTGGAAAATATCTCTTCACTTCAGTCTAGTTTCAAGAAAAAATTATCTTGATCAATAGTTTGATTTTGTATTAGGGCATTATGGATATTTTAATCTAAACTTGTTTTTGTTTGTGTTTTGGCCACTAGGAAACTTGAACGAAGTTTTTTGGATATCTTGAGCTCATACACAAAAACTACAGGATGCAGTTGTGTATGCAAATATTTGCATTCTTTCCTTTTGCCCTATGCTCAAAACAATGTATTTTATTTTTGCTATGTTATGTATACATGATCTTAAATATTTTGTGTAATAAGATTGAGAAACCATTTTTACTGAAGGTATAATTTTGAAGCCTCAATAATACTATCATTTAAATATTTTTCTTATTCAATAGATACATTTTTATATTGTTTTGTTTTCATTTGCATTATTTTAATTATTAGTGATATTAAATATTTCTTATTTGTTTTTCTTCATGTGTGAACTTTTTGTCCATGCCCTTTTATAGGTTAGTTGCTTTCTTTTGGCTATATATACTATATAGGTAGATACAGAAGTTGGTAGGAATGTATGGCTAATTCAAATATGATGCATATATTTGTCTTGATGAAGTGTATACCCACTGATGTTTTTCATTTAGTCTTTATGCCAATTTTCATTGAACAAAAGATATGAATTCTTCTGCAAAAAAAAAAAAAAAATTTTCCCATGTTATTTTGTCCATGAATGCTGCTTTAAAAATAATTCTAGGGGCGCCTGGGTGGCTCAGTTGTTAAGCGTCTGCCTTCGGCTCAGGTCATGATCCCGGGGTCCTGGGATCGAGCCCCGCATCAGGCTCCCTGCTCTGCGGGAGGTCTGCTTCTCCCTCTCCCATTCCCCCTGCTTGTGTTCCCTCTTTTGCTGTGTCTCTCTCTCTCAAATAAATAAACAAAATCTTTAAAAAAAATAAAAATAATTCTAAAAGATAGGCAAAACACTGTAAGCAGTTAAAAATGGAAACTAATACAAAAACTCTGAAGTTTGTAGTATTCTGCTCTACCATGAATTCAAATTTCTATGCATGATCAATAGAAACCATCAGTAGACAGCTGCTCTAGCCTACAATTTTTAAATGAAATACTGTTGTAGCAATGGTACTGGCTTAAGAAAAATCAATATGTTTGAATATATGGCGTTAAAATGGCTACTATTTCATAAATGTTAAAGCCAATAAAGTACCCATAAAAAGCTCAGTGTTATATAAAGTGTATATAAATTTATGATGATGGATCTGCAGTGCCTTCAAAGGAAACATAAATGTACTACTTAAATGGAATGAGTCTTGTATACTATATTCTAGAATGTCTGAGCTTTCTTTGATTTGTTATTATAGGAGTAATGTTAATTAAGGCCCATAACAACATATGATAGAATGGAAGATTTGTTCATCTGAATGATTCTAAATTCATGAGTAATCCTTTACCCATGACTTGAAATCAACATCCTTGCACGAACTTACTTTTCAGCCACATTATCTGCAGTTGCAAGAAATAACACATCTAACTTGGGAAGCTTATTCTTTATAAAAGTCCTCCAAACAGTACCAAAATATTCTCCTAGCAATATTGTTTTCCCTTGCTAGAATGCATTTTTGTTGAGTCCATTTGTAGATTGTGCATCATTGGTGACATAAATTTCATCCTAAGAACTATAGACTGACAGTTACATGTGCCCTGGGTACCCTAGTTAAAGCAAAACTCCCTAACCTTGACTTGTCCTGATATCCTCTCCTTGCTTGTGTTTCCTTTCTACCCATATTATAACTGTATCATTATATATTTGTTTGTTTACATAAAACTTGCCTTGCTCACTGGAATATAAACTCCTCTGGAGCAGAGATTTGGGTTATTTTTTTATTTTTTATTTTTTTTTAAGATTTTATTTATTTGTTTGACAGAGAGAGACACAGCGAGAAAGGGACACAAGCAAGGGGAGGGTCAGAGGGAGAAGCAAGCTCCCCACTGAGCAGGGAGCCCAATGCGGGGCTCGATCCCAGGATCCTGGGACCATGACCTGAGCCAAAGGCAGACGCTTCACAACTGAGCCACCCTGGCACCCCAAGACTTGGTTTTGTTCCTCTTCTCTCCTCAGTGCATAAAACAGTGCCTGGTGCATAGTAATCACTCTATAAATATTTGTTGAATGAATGAATAAATTATATAAATATCTCCAAAGTGGGACCAATTAATAGTGTTTGTTCTAAAGGAATCAAATAATTTAACACTAATAGATGTACTTATGATAGGAGAGTTTTCCTATCTTTCTGTGGATACAGTTTTGTTGTGAATGAACATAGGACATAGTTTGGATATTAGCCTGAATTCAGATCCTTATACAGCTTAGTTACTTTGGTTCAGAGCAAGTCAGTAGTATCTCTGGTTCTCAAATTCATCTGTAAATTAAAGATACTATTCTCTGGACTGTTGTGAAGTTAAGTAAAATAATATTTACAAAAGTGTAGAATTGGTAGGTTATAATCATATGTAAATTCTGTCCCTTTTCATTTATGAATGAAATTCCATAGACATCAATTTTTAATATTTCTAGGACAAGTCAAAAGCTAATTTATTATTAATGAGAAAGGTATAGCATATGGAGTCTTCTTTAGAAGTTTGTAAAAATTAAAAATAAAATTATTAGACATGGGAATTAATATCAAAACCTAAAAGGAAAAGAAAAAATTGCATTTAGTTTAACAATATTTTGACATCATAAGTCATGCAAAAATCAGTCCAGACTGCCTTTGAATGTTAATAGGAGAAAACATGCTATTTGCGAGAAACCCATGAGAAATTAGACTATATCAAGAGGTTAAAACGCACTTTAATTTTATTCTAGTTGGCCAGGTACCTCGACCAAATTATAACTTCATATCTTAATAAATATCTCTATTTCTGATATATTAGTTCACTTTCTCTCTTTTTAATTGCATTTTGGATTACCAGAGTGATAAGCAATGTATCTTAATAAATCTAAAATAGCTTGTCAAATGTTTGAAATCAGGTACTTATTCTTACTGATTTGTATCATCCACTAACCAATGTAATGTATTAAATAGCATGTGTTTAGAAAATATTTCTTGGATTGGTGATAATATTACAAAATTTATTGCATTTATAAGTCAAAGGACATTCATCCATTCATAAATATAATTTAATAGAATATGAAAATATATCATATTATTATGTTATATGTAATATACAACATATATTATACTACATATTTATATATGTTATTGAACTCATTTCCTGTCCTCAAAATTCACTCATTCAATAAAATGAAAAAAATAGAAAAAATAAAATCCTTCAGCAAAATAAGGAAACTTCAAGTCACAAACTATGCAGAGTACAGGTCCAAATGTATAAAAACTAAGCTCCAACAATACCAGGCACTGAGATATAATACATATTTCCTAAGACTTTCTGTAGGATAAAAATGTATTTAAAAGTAAGTGTGATATATGTAAAAGAACTATCCAATATTCATATAATTAGCAGAGCTAAAGTTGGCTATGAAAAAAGAGAAGATTATTTCCCCAGAGGAGTGAACTTCAAATAGTTTTACAAAGAGCCCCAACTGGGCTCCTTGCTCAACGGAGAGTCTGCTTGCTGACTCAGAGGGAGACTCTGCCTGCTGCTCCCCCTGCTTGTGTTCTTTCTCTCTGTCTGACAAATAAATGAAAAAAATCTTTAAAAATATATATATAAAATAATAAAATAAACTGTGTACTTACTCAAACGTTTAAAAATTATGTAAATTTTTATTATAACTTTATATAATTGCAAATGATGTAATTTGTTTTTTTATAACCATTACATCATTTCTAAAATATATCTAAATGTCACATGACTACGTGTATTGTAAGGTCTAAAACTTCATGTAGTGCTTTGACATCTTTGAGCTTTATAGGGCCACTGAATCCCTCTGCTCTCATCAGATATGTCCCCCAGCCTGCAGAAAATGCTCCTTAATTGCTAGTTCCCTTATCAGCCCAAAACTACAAATACGTAGCTAGAAGCTGAAACTTACACAGGCCATGTAGCCATTCTGGTAAAGTATCTCCTTGGTTTCCTAGAAAAACACTTCTTCTACTAACTAAAAATATTAGTCATCACTAAAGTAAATATTTGATGAGAAAGCATCAAGGGGTTAATTCTAATATGAAGCCTAAAATGTCATGTTTTCTTGACATCTTTGAGCCTCGTGGGGCCCCCTACCTGTGAGTTCCTGTGCTTTCACCAGATACGTCCTTCACTCAGTGGGAATGGCTCCGCATTGGCTAGTCCCAATCAGCTGGACCAACTGCACTCTTCCAGTCCTCAATCTAATGGTTTTCACTTCTCTGCCAGAGAAGGTGGCACCTCACCTTCTTGTCACTGCAAAGGCTGCTTTCCACAGCCCCTCCTTGTTCTCTGAGCTCCAAAATGCTACCCTTGTGTGGTCTTACATGGTATGCAATATCTACCTCTCGCAGGTTGTGAGTTTATATCACTAATAATCTGCTGTCAATTTCATCTATCCCATGTTGGGTGCTGGGTGTTTGGTCATTTCACACAATGTAAAGCAGAGATACTTCTCTCACCAATAGGATGAATAAGAGGTGATAAGAATATTAAGTATCTATTATCATCAATTTTAAAAATATGAAAAACTTTTCTTTAATAGTCAAAAATTATCATTCCCTTTCTTTCTTGAAATTTTATTTCCACCATACTAACCACACATCTGAAAAGCTATTGAAATATTGTGTACTTGATAAAATTTATACACAAATCATTTACTTCTTGATATAAAGCAAAGAACAAATAAGCAAAAATATCTCCATGCCTATAAATGCATATTTAAACACATATATAGAGTATACATTAAAACGTTCTTTAAAAATCTATATTATATAACAAAGACAAGATAATAAGGTAGGCATAATGCCAATATAAAGAAAAATATAAAAACCTCACTTAGAATTTCAATAAAGAAAACTGGAGTATATGAAGAAATTTTTGCAAAATAAGGGAAAAATGCTCAACCTACTTTATCATATTTTAAACATGTAAAGCTATGAAAATTAAGACATTATGAAACTGATGCAGAAACAGATCAGTAGAATTAATAGATTTTCATGTCTGTCAAAGCAGTAATGGGACAAGAGATTATTAAAATTATGGTGTTTAAAAAATTTAGTTGTTTGGAAAAGTAATTTAGACCTCGATCTTACATCTTACACTATAATAAATTTTGTATATACTGAAGATTTACAAAACAACACTATTTCTAGAATAAAACACAGATCAATACCTACATAATAGTGTGCTGTGTAAAGATTTTCTGTGCTTGGGCCCAGGGGCATTATGAAAAAAGAAAAACATTAATAACTTTTACAAAATAAAAATTAAGAAAAGTTCTTTATGGGAAAATATCTTAAAATTTAAGTGAAATTTAAGTTAAAAGTGATATCTGACAGGTGGTAAAACTATTTTATATTTTCTCCATTAAACACAAATTAATATGAAGATAAGTAAATATCTCAACTGAAATAGAGATTATAGACACAAATATCTTAAGAAGTGGCATACAAATAGGAATACATTATCATATTTATTGTTAAAAAAGCTTAAAAAGAAAGAATTTAAGATGACTGGGAATAAAATAATAATAAATATGGCCATTTTGAATTCTTCTAAGCTCAAAGTTTCTAGGAATCTAGGTAGCTAGCTAACTCTACTTTTTTAACTGCATGAAGCATTTTATTTTATATACATAAAGTTTGCCTTGCAAAAGAAAAAAATATGGTTTTCTTTATTTTTATTATGTTCAGTTAGCCACTGTATAATACATCATTAGTTTTTAATGTAGTGTTCAAAGATTCATTAGTTACGTATAACACCCAGTGCACATCATGACATGTGCCCTCCTTAAAACCCATCACTCTGTTACCCCTCCCCCAGCCTCTCCCTTCCTTTTGATCCATATCCTCTAAATACAAACCAGGATTATTATTCTGAAGTAGAAGTCAGAAAGACACTGTGTACATAAATAAGTGGGGAAATTTTTTAGAGAGTTTATAAATAGCTTTAAATAAGCAATTATTTATATCAGCTATATCCAATAAAAATAAATGTCAGTGGTACTAATAAGTACAAAAATGATAGGCTTCGGGTCACAATTACAATTTTTCTTGAAAAGTTGAGATAGATTTTTAGTGAGATATCTTTTAGGTCTAAGCTAACTCTTACATGTTAATCACTTTGAAATTCTTAATATCTAGGATTTTCATCTTCATATATAATGTAGCTCTGGTGTCATTTGGGATCATAGCATTTTGTTTCATAGCTTATCATAGAACTCAATTCATGTTTTTGGTGGCCAGTTTCTAACAGTGATTGTCACTCTTCTCAATTCAAGATCTTACCAAGATACTTATTCCCTCCTTATTCTAAACACTGATACCATAAAAATGCCCCCAAATAATGTACATATATAATAACATATCTCAACATCATAAATACTAAGGATCATGGTGGGGCACAAGAAATATGCATCAAAATATTAGTTGCTTCTTCTAGTCTTTTCATGTAATTGAATTCCAAAATTCTCTACTTTGGGGTGATGGAGATGCAAACAAATATAGAGCATAAGTTCATTTGCATTTATTGAGATTGTGATTTTGAGCCAAAATGAAGACAAATGCAAATAAGAGGAGGATTAATATGGTTTTTACCAAAAAAAAGAAAAGAAAAGAACTCAAAGTAGAGCTGGGAACATAGGTATAGAAGACAGGCTCTAAAATCACTCCAATTATTCTAACCCAATATTCACTTCCTTGTGTAATCATCTCCTCTTGAGTGTGGGTTGGAGAATTGCTTCTAACCCAGAGAGTACATCATTGGTAATGAGATGATAATGTTGCATAAGATTATAACTTCCATCATGCTAGAAGACTCTCTTCCTTGTTGGCTTTAATGAAGCAAGTTGCCATGTAGGGGAGGTCTACATGGCAAGTAGCTGAAAGTGGCCTCCAGCCAAAAGCCAGATAGGAGGTGCTGAGTCCAATAGCCCAAAAGGAACTGACCCATGCCCACAACCACTTACATGAATTTGGAAAAAAACCCTTCCTGGTTGTACTTTCTCTCAGACTCCAATCCTGGTCAATGCCTTAATGGCAGCCCTGTGAAGAGTGATGATATAAATGGGTCTTCTTGAATTTTTGACACACAGAAGTTGTGAGAAAATAAATGGGTAGGTTTCAAGCCAGTAAATTTGTGGTGATTTGTTATGCAGCAATAGATAAGTAATACAATGGGTATACCTGGAGGAGGAGCAAGATGGCCAAGGAGTAGGAGACCTAGATAGGTATCAAATCATTCTGAACACCTACAAACTCAACAGGAGATCCAAGAAAAGAATAGCAACAACTCCATGAACAGAAAACCGACCAGTTTCTGGAAGGTAGGATGTGCAGAGAAGTGAATCCGAGGTGATAGTCAGGAAGATAGACCATGGGGGGAGGGAGCCTCCGTCAGCCACTAGCGGCAAGTGATAGAGAAGTGGACCACAAAATTAGAACTTTTAGCAGTCTGCTCTGCTGAGGGACATCGCTCCAGTGGCTTAAGTTGGGGGGGGGGTGGAAACCTTGCTGGGACAGTGTGGTCTCAGGACCATCAGGGTCACAGAAAGACCGGGGGTGCCTGAGTGTGGCAGAGTTCCCAGGGAGCAGAGCAGGGAAGCCAGCTGCAGAGATGGAGCCGAGGAGTGGGCTCACAGCTCAGGGTTGTAATAAACCATGATCCATGGCAGAGTTGAGCCACTGCTCTTCCAGCAGGGACCCAACAAGCAGCAGATCCGGGGAGACTCCCCTTCCTCCCCTGGAAGGAACAGTGCAGGAGTGCACCACAGGAATCTGCTGGGTTTGGAGACTCCAAAGGGGTCATGTGCCAGAAATAGAAATGCTCGGTCACAGGACGGGTGAGCACGGAGTGTGGCCAGAGACCGAGAGACAGGAGTAATTGGCTGCTTTTCTCTGGAAGCACACTAAGGAGTGGGGCCTCGAGTTCTCAGCTCCTCTGGGGTGGAGACTGGGAGGCTGCCATTTTCTCTCTCGTCCTCCAAAGCTGTACAGAAAGCTTGCAGGGAACAAAAGCTACCAAGAGCAAACCCAAACAGATGACTTAAACTGGCCCCCGGCAAGGGCGGAGCAATTCCGCCTCCGGCAAAGGCATTTGGGAACCACGACAACAGGCCGCTCCCACAGAAGATCAGCAAGAACAGCTCGTCAAGACCAAGTTTACCGATCAATGAGAACGGAGGAGACCTCCAGCACTAGGGGAATACAGCACATAGAATTCATGGTTTTCCTCCCCCTGATTCTTTAGTCTTTCAAAGTTAATTTTTTTAATTTTCTTTTTCTGTTGGTTTTTTTTTAATCTTTCTTTTTCTCTTTTTCAACCAACATCTTATCAATCACTTTTTAAAAAATCTTTTTTATTTTTCATTTGTAGGGTCATATTCACAGTAGTTAACCTTATTTTTGGTATATATATACATACCAAAATATATATATATATATTGTTCTCTCTTTAAAATTTTGGGATACACTTTTTTCTAACAGACCAAAATATACCCTAAATCTCTAGTGTATGGATTTGTTCTAGTCTCCTGCCTGATCACATTTTCTCCTTTTTTTTTTTTTAATTTCTCATCTTTCTTTTTTCAACCAATTTATTATCTTATCAATTCCTTCTATAAAATCTTCTATAATTTTCATCTTTACAGTCATATTCCATCCCTTCATCATATTTACCCTTATTTTTGTACATATATAAGTTTTTCTTTCTTTAAAAATTTTTGGGAGGCGGTTTATTCTAACAAACCCAAATATGCCCAAAACCTAGTGTGTGGCACTGGTCTATTCATCAGCCTGATCATATTTGATCATATTCTTTTTTTTTAACTTTTTCTTTTTTTTTTTTTTTGCTTTTCCTTTTTCTTTTCTTCCCTTTCTTTTCCCCTGGTTTCAGGTCTCTTCTGATTTGTCTAGTGTATGTTTTTCTGGGGTCGTTGTTACCCTGTTAGCATTTTGTTCTCTCATTCATCTGTTCTCTGGACAAAATGACAAGATGGAAGAAATCACCTCAAGAAAAAGAACAGGAGGCAGCACCAACTGCCAGGGACGTAATCAATACTGACATTAGTAAGATGTTGGAATTGGAGTTCATAATAATAATTATAAAGATACTAGCTGGGCTTGAAAAAAGCATGGACGATACTAGAGAAACACTTTCTGGAGAAATAAGAGAACTAAAATCTAACCAAGTTGAAATTAAAAAGGCTATTAATGAGGTGCAATCAAAAATGGAGGCTCTAACTGCTAGGATAAATGAGGCAGAAGACAGAATTAGTGATATAGAAGACCAAATGATGGAAAATAAAGAAGCTGAGAAAAAGAGTGCTAAACAACTACTGGATCATGAGGGCAGAATTTGAGAGATAAGTGATACCATAAGATGAAACAATATTAGAATAATTGAGATCCCAGAAGAAGAAGAAAGAGACAGAGAGGGGCAGAAAGTATAATGGAGCAAATTATAGCAGAGAACTTCCTTAATCTGGGGAAGGAAACAGGCATCAAAATCCAGGAGGCACAGAGAACCTCCCTCAAAATGAATAAAAAATAGGTCAACACCCCATCTAATAGTAAAACTTATGAGTCTCAGAGACAAAGAGAAAATCCTGAAAGCAGCTCAGGACAAGAGGTCTGTAACCTACAATGGTAGAAACATTAGATTGGCAACAGACTTATCCACAGAGACCTGCAGGCCAGAAAGGACTGGCATGATACATTCAGAGAGTTAAACGAGAAAAATATGCAGCCAAGAATACTATATCCAGCTAGGCTGTCATTGAAAATAGAATGAGATAAAAAGCTTCCAGGACAAACAATAACTAAAGGAATTTGCAAACACGAAACCAGCCCTACAAGAAATATTGAAAGGGGTCCTCTAAGCAAAGAGAGAGCCTAAAGTAATATACACCAGAAAGAAACACAGACAATATACAGTAACAGTCACCTTACAGGCAATACAGTGGCACTAAATTCATATCTTTCAATAGTTACCCTGAATGTAAATGGGCTAAATGCCCCAAACAAAAGACACAGGGTATCAGATTGGATAAAAACACAAGACTCATCCATATGCTGTCTGCAAGAGACTCATTTTAGACCCAAATACACCCCCACATTGAGAGTGAGGTGGTGGAAAACAATTTACCACGCTGATGGACACCAAAAAAAAAGCTGGGGTGGCAATACTTATATCAGACAAATTAGATTTTAAATGAAAGTCTATAATAAGAGATGAGGAAGGACACTATATCATACTTAAAGGGTCTATCCAACAAGAATATCTAACAATTGTAAATATCTATGCCCCTAACATGGGAGCAGCCGATTA
The DNA here is from genome assembly GCF_003265705.2 of Callorhinus ursinus. Lineage (NCBI taxonomy): Eukaryota > Metazoa > Chordata > Mammalia > Carnivora > Otariidae > Callorhinus > Callorhinus ursinus. The sequence goes on from NW_027397066.1 coordinate 79,124,056, forward strand.
TATAAGCCAATACATAACAAAATCAAAGAAACACACTGACAACCATACAATAATAGTAGGGGACTTTAATACCCCCTCAGTGAAATGGATAAATGATCTAAGCAAAAGATCAACAAGGAAATAAAGACTTTAAATGATACACTGGACCAAATGGACTTCACAGGTATATTCAGGACGTTCCATCCCAAAGCAACAGAATACACATTCTTCTCTAGTGCCCATGGAACATTCTCCAGAATAGATCACATCCTAGGGCACAAATCAGTTCTTAACTGGTACCAAAAATTGGGATCATTCCCTGCATATTCTAGGACCACAGTGCTTTGAAACTAGAACTCAATCACAAGAGGAAAGTCGGAAAGAACTCAAATACATGGAGGCTAAAGAGCATCTTACTAAAGAATGAATGGGTCAACCAGGAAATTAAAGAAGAATTAAAAATTCATGGAAACCAATGAAAATGAAAACACAGCTGTTCAAAATCTTTGGGAAACAGCAAAGGCAGTCCTAAGAGGAAAGTATATAGCTATACAAGCCTTTATCAGGAAACAAAAAAGGTCTCAAATGCACAACCTAACCATACACCTAAAAGAGCTGGAGAAAGAACAGCAAATAAAGCCTAAAACCAGCAGGAGAAGATAAATAATTAAGATCAGAGCAGAAATCAGGAAATAGAAACCAAAAGAACAGTAGAACAGGTTAATGAAACTAGGAGCTGGTTCTCTGAAAGAATTAACAAGATTGATAAACTCCTGGCCAGACTTATCAAAAAGAAAAGAGAAATGACCCAAATCAACAAAATCATGAATGAAAGAGGAGAGGTCACAACCAACATGAAAGAAATACAAACAATTATAAGAACATATTATGAACAACTCTATGCCAGCAAATGAGATAATCTGGAAGAAATGGGTGCATTCCTAGAGATGTATCAACTACCAAAACTGAACCAGGAAGAAATAGAAAACCTGAACAGACCTATAACCACGAAAGAAATTGAAGCAGTCACCAAAAATCTCCTAACAAACAAGAGCCCAGGGTCAGATGGCTTCCCAGGGGAATTCTACCAAACATTTAAAGAAGAATTAATACCTATTCTCCTGAAACTGTTCCAAAAAATAGAAATGGAAGGAAAACTTCCAAACTCCTTTTACAAGGCCAGCATTACCTTGATCCCAAAACCAGACAAAGGCCCCAAACAAAAAGACTTACAGACCAATATCCCTGATGAACATGGATGCAAAAATTCTCACCAAAATACTAGCCAATAGGATCCAACAGTACTTAAAAGGATTATTCATCACGACCAAGTGGGATTTATTCCTGGGCTGCAAGGTTGGTTCAACAACTGTAAATCAATCAATGTGGAAGAACAAGAACCATATGATCCTCTCAATAGATGCAGAAAAAGTATTTGACAAAGTACAGCATCCTTTCTTGATCAAACTCTTCATAGTATAGGGATAGAGGGTACATACCTCAATACCATAAAAGCCATCTATGAAAAACCCACAGCAAATATCATTCTCAGTGGGGAAAAATTGAGAGCTTTCCCCCTAAGGTCAGGAACATGGCAGGGATGTCCACTATCACTACTGTTATTCAACATAGTATTAGAAGTCCTAGCCACAGCAATCAGACAACAAAAAGAAATAAAAGGCATCCGAAACGGCAAAGAGGAAGTCAAACTCTCACTCTTTGCAGATGATATGATACTTTACGTGGAAAACCCAAAAGACTCCACCTCAAAACTGCTAGAACTCATACAGGAATTCAGTAAGGTGGCATAAAATCATAAAATCAATGCACAGAAATCAGTGACATTTCTATACACCAACAACAAGACAGAAGAAAGAGAAATTAAGGAGTCGATCCCATTTACAATTGCACTCAAAACCATAAGATACCTAGGAATAAATCTAACCAAAGAGGCAAAGGATCTGTACTCAGAAAACTATAAAATACTCATGAAAGAAATTGAGGAAGACACAAAGAAATGGAAAAACGTTCCATACTCATGGGTTGGAAGAACAAATACTGTGAAGATGTCAATGCTACCTAGAGCAATCCACACATTCAGTGCAATCCCTATCAAAATACCATCCACTTTTTTCAAAGAAATGGAACAAATAATCCTAAAATTTGTATGGAACCAGAAAAGACCCTGAAGAGCCAGAGGAATGTTAAAAAGAAAAGCAAAGCTGGTGGCATCACAATTCCAGACTTCAAGCTCTATTACAAAGCTGTCATCATCAAGACAGTATGGTACTGGCACAAAAACAGACACATAGATCAATGGAACAGAATAGAGAGCCCAGAAATGGACCCTCAACTCTATGGTCAACTAATCTTTGACAAAGCAGGAAAGAATGTCCCATGGAAAAAAGACAGTCTCTTCAACAAATGGTGTTGGGAAAATTGGACAGCCACATGCAGAAGAATGAAACTGGACCATTTCCTTACACCACACGCAAAAACAGATTCAAAATGGATGAAAGACCTAAACGTGAGACAGGAGTCCATCAAAATCCTAAAGGAGAACACAGGCAGCAACCTCTTCGACCTCAGCCACAGCAAAGTCTCCCTAGGAACATCGCCAAAGGCAAGGGAAGCAAGGGCAAAAATGAACTATTGGGACTTCATCAAGATAAAAAGCTTTTGCACAGCCAAAGAAACAGTCAACAAAACCAAAAGACAACAGACAGAATGGGAGAAGATATTTGCAAATGACATAGCAGATAAAGGGCTAGTATTCAAAGCCTATAAAGAACTTATGAAACTCAACACCCCAGAAACAAATAACCCAATCAAGAAATGCGCCGAAGACATGAACAGACATTTTTCCAAAGAAGATATCCAAATGGCCAACAGACACATGAGAGAGTGCTCAGTATCGCTCAGCATCAGGGAAATCCAAATCAAAACCTCAGTGAGCTACCACCTCACACCAGTCAGAATGGCTAAAATTAACAAGTCAGGAAATGACAGATGTTGGCGGGGAAGTGGAGAAAGCAGAACCCTTCTACACTCTTGGTGGGAATGCAAGCTGGTGCAGCCACTCTGGAAACCAGTATGGAGGTTCCTCAAAAAGTTGAAAATAGAGCTACCCTATGACCCAGCAATTGCACTACTGCGTATTTACCCCAAAGATACAAATGTAGCGATCCGAAGGTGTATGGCACCCCACTTTATAGCAACAATGTCCGCAATAGCCAAACTATGGAAAGAGCCAAGATGTCCATCATCAGATGAATGGATAAAGAAGATGTAGTATATATTCAATGGAATATTATGCAGCCATTAAAAAAAAAGAACCCAAAATCTTGCCATTTGCAACAACTCAGATGGAACTAGAGGGTATTAGGCTAACCGAAATAAGTCAATCAGAGAAAGACATGTATCATATGATCTCACTGTTATGAAGAATTCTTAATCTCAGGAAACAAACTGAAGTTTGCTGGAGTGGTGGGGGGTGGGAGGGATGGGGTGGCTGGGTGATAGACATGGGGGAGGCTATGTGCTATGGTGAGCGCTGTGAATTGTGTAAGACTGTTGAATCACAGACCTGTACCTCTGAAACAAAAAATACATTATATGTTAAAAAGAAAAAGAAGATAGTAGGAAGGGAAAAACGAAGGGGGGGAAATTGGTGGGGGAGATGAACCATGAGAGACTATGGACTCTGAGAAACAAACTGAGGGTTCTAGAGGGGAGGGGGTTGGGGGGATGTGTTAGCCTGGTGATGGGTATTAAGGAGGACACGTTCTGCATGGAGCCTGGGTGTTATACCCAGACAATGAATCATGGAACACACTACATCAAAAACTAATGATGTAATGTATGGTGATTAACACAACATAATAAAATAAAATTTAAAAAACAAAAAATAAGGGGTATACCTACTTAAAAACCTTTGGACCTCAGATAACTCCCCTGAAACTTAGTTATTTTCACAGGCTATGAATTTACAGAAAATAATATACATTTAACCTAGATAATTGAAGTCTTTATAAAAGAGGAACGTGTGTTCTAGAACTTACAGAATTATTCTGTGGAGGAAAAAGAAATAGTGTTAGCAAAAAATAACAGTGAAAATGTGGAAAGAAAGTGTGAACCAAGTTGATGTAAGAAATTGACTCACTGTAAAGCTATATATACATATGTTTTATATATATATAAATATATATATATATACACACACACACATAAAAATAGTGAAAAGTCATGCATCAGTATATTACAAAATCATAAATACTATGGCATATGTATCCTAGTGGCAACCATTTCCTATTCTTTCCTTCCACTCAAAGCATTATTTAGATATTAAATATTTGTTCAAAACCCAGCATGCCATCTACCATTGCAAAATCACCACAAAATCAATCACCAAGAATGGAGAAGGGTTGATTTGAGAATACAAAGATAATCATGTATGGTTGCGCACACACACACACACACACACACACACACACACACACACACACAAAAAGATGGAAGTAAGATATTGATGAACATACTTCAGCGCCCTGGCTGAATCGCAGATCATATGTATCAGAGGAAGAGGAGAAGCTCCCCTTCCTTGTGACATTGGCTATGCTAGACTCTTTTCAGAAAACACATACTCATCAATACTTTCAATTAAATCTTATGAAACTGCCATTTTCAGGTTAAAAATACTCAAATACAGATGGGTGTGTTTCCATTTCATATTTCAGTTGCTTCTGAGCATGTCTTCAATAGAAACTGTAACTTACTTTAATCAGAGAGAAATAAAGAATAATTCGTGGGAAAGTCTCTCCATATTCCAAATTTAACTTCAAGAAACAATTGAAAAAATGGAAATCTGGGTCCTTTTAAGTTTGCATGATCATAAACTATTACTACATTCTATGTTCTTCCTTTTCAGAGGATACACAAATCTAAAACTGCTGTTACTGGATGCTTTCAAGATGACCTGTTTTTACTGATACTTGGCTCATTAGAAAAAAATATAGTACAAATAGATGAAATAATGCTTATTTACTCTTTGATAAAAATTTACTAGCAAAAGAGATTTAAAATAATTTTACTTTTTCCACTGCTAGTTAAATTTAATTTCATGCTTACACAAATGAAAGCAAGAGAGCCTAATTCTACCTCCAGAAGGAGAAAAACACATTTGTACCCATTGTTTTAATTTCCTATTGTTAAATAATGTAAGTCAGTTGGCTACTAAGTAATGCTTTAGAGAGGCACATTTGAGACCATTTCTCTTATTCTTCCTTTCACAGTAGTAACTCTGTGTTTGATTTAATTTAGTTTGCTTATAATTAAAAAACAAATCTCCTGTACTTAATTACTTTTGTTCTCAAATTCCTCCTCTTAAGTAATTGTGTAATCAGTGATCAAGTGTACCAGGCTTTTAGAACAGTTTGATGTTTATAGGGTATTTGTAGCACCTCATTTGGTGAGCTGGTCTGAATGAAGATAATAGGGTTGGTATTAGTTGAATGCAGCTCTGGATCAATGCTTTCAAATTATTTTAAGGACTATAACTCTGGCTATTACACATAATTGTCCCCACCCATCGGAAAGAAGTACATACTACATTTCAAAGCACAGAATGGGATCCCTTTTTATCTGAACAATGCTTTCAAGAAAGAATTGAGATCCAGGTATTTGGAAAGGCTTACACTTTTCAACTGTGGCCATGGAAAAGTATGATTGGAAGCCAGGAAAGATTCTCCTTGTCGTTCAGATTGAGGATGCTGCAAACCAGGAAATTATCAAAAATATAGGATACGTTTACCTCTTGGCAGAAGAAAACATCGTTTAGCTCGACTTTCCTATACCTATGTTACATATAAATAAATGTTGTGCTGCTATACTTTCAAAGCACTTATTTTTAAGTGAGTGTGAAATCTCCAATTTTTTTGTCATTTTTTAAAATTTTATTTATTTCATCATGATAAGTGTACTCCTTAATCCCCCTCCCCTATTTCCGCCACCGCCCCCCACACCCGCTCTGGTAACCATAAGTTTTTTTCTCTATAGTTAAGAGTCTGTTTCTTGGTTTCTCTCTCTCTCTCTTTTCCTTTGCTCTTTTGTTTTGATACTCAAATATTTTAAATAGCTGATAATTTTTTTCAAAATTAAAAAAAAAGGTAAAGAAAAGAAGAAAGGAGGAGGACTGAGATAAAACCCCTGCGTGCCAAGTTCAGCTCACCAAGCAAAAGCTGAGACAGGTCGTCTACAGTAGGGATAACAAACGTCAGTTCGGCTAACACGGGTGTCCTGTAAGTAAAGCTCTTTAGAGTTCCTTTGTTTTGTTTTTAGAAAGTAAACAACAACATATTTACCTTTAATAGGAAATTCTGGTGACATTTTTATTAGAATCTTCAGCTACTTTCTTGGCTCAAGATCTGTCACCACTAGTTTTCCTTGTGAGCCCAGGTTAGTGATGTCAATGCCGGGAATAAATACAAACGAGCAAGCAAAACAAAATCTTTCTCCAATACACAAGAGTTTGTTTCCTATTCACATAAGAAGCAGAGAATCATTCCTCTTTAAGAGTTCTAATTGAAAACCTCTTCAGGAGACTGGATGCCAACTTACTAGTGTTTCCATGTCTTATTTTGAGATGTCATTCTCAAAGCATTTGTGTTTTTAAAGAAATCATTTTTTAATTCTTAAAAAAATCTTTATCTGAATTTTTCAGTTCCTTTTAGTAGTCAGATTACACACACACACACACACACACACACACACAAACACACACACACACAAGAAAGCCAGCAAAGCATTTAGATCAATTTTCTAATATTGCACCACATTCTATTAAGTGGCACTAATTGCATTGGGAATGAAAATTAATCGAGAAGCTCTCACTATCTTTGCATAGCTACTTGAACTTACACATTATCTTTGGAGTTCATTCTAAGTGAGCAGTTTTTTCACAGTGTCTTCACAATCCATGACCTAATATGAACAAATGTATGTGTAATTTGCCAGTGCCTCACCACTGAAATGCTGTGATTCAATGTAGCCAAAGTACATAAAAATGACAATATAGTTATTTCCCAATTATCCCACAGCAGCAGAGTAACCAGTGTCTCAATATAAAGTGTAATTGATTCCTAATTGCCGTACTTTCACAGAAAGGCCACAGTCCATAACTTCATTAAATAGTGAAAACACAAATAACTATTCATAAGGAAAGAATTAGCATATGCTATATGCTTATTTACTTTCTAATCTGTAAATGTTTTAGATTCTGGTCTGTGGAAAGGCTGCACAGTCTGCGATATGTCATTCAGATGTTCCTCAGGGAACAGGAAATTTGCCTAGTGATGTTCATTTAGGAGGGGGAGATAAAATATTGACTATTTGGTATTTGACGTGCTCTAGAGGGCTTGGCCCAATTCCTAGACCATTTCCAATACAGAGATATAGAAGAACAAATATCCAAGTCTGTGAATTGAGGGCACCTTCACTGTTACATACACTAAGGCTTGTTAGGGCTTCTATAAAGGATAGGAAAGAAGAAATGATAAAATGATGGAGCGTAAGGGAATAAGATCTATCTACTGCCTAATGTGAAAAATGAATGAAGAGTGTAGGTTGGAATCGTGAGTGTTACTCAGATACTATTCTAGAAGGATCCTTGAGATAAAGGGAAGGGCAACCTATATCTGTATATTATGAAAAAATGAGCAAACAAAATAGAAGCCATACAAAAAGAATATAATTAGTCTTGCTACAAAATATTTGCATGAAGTTTCCAAATGTTGACTTTTAACAGTACTAGCGTTGATTTTCCTACCTTCACAGCGCCCTATTATAGAACTTCATAAAGATGCTATGTTTGGTTACAAAAAACTTAGCAAAATGGTTCAGATGACCTGGAAGTGTTAACCTACAATGTAATTTAAAATATTTATATTATGGACTATTTGAATGATGGTAATAAAATATACTTGCTGGGTGGAAATAACCAGCATTTTAATGTATAGCTGCTATAATTGTGATGTACTCCCTAAAGTAAACTTCTCACATATGAAAATATGTCATTGACTAGAAATATTATATTCATGCACTGGTGATTTTTTTGAGATTCTGGCTGTCCCTGTATATGACATAAAATTGTACAAGGAAAGACAAATATACTGTAAACTCAGTAATACATGTATCTGCTATATTGAATTAAATACATGCTAGACAAGAAACAGGCTCATCTGCTTTTCCCATGTTCTTTCCATGATATGGTAATTAAGGAAATAAGCATTAAGAAGGCATGTAGCAGATACTTTTGGTGTCCTGTCCAAATTTCCTTAGCACACACTTTGCAGGCTAGTGTCTTCAAACCCCCAGCTACTGGTTTGTATTAGCAAGTAAAAACTCAGAGCAACCTCTCTCTCTGAAGAATTCTCCTTGGTCCCTTCATATAGGAGACTATGAATCTTCCTGCCTAGTAGATCTTGGCCAAAGACTGAATGCCAGACCCATTGTCACAGGAGTGGATAACACTGTAGTCTAATTTGTGCTTCAGAATAAAACTAGTTTCCAGCTAAGTTTTCGTTATTCCTTAGCTTTTTCTCCTGGCCTGTCCCAGCTCCCTCACTCCCCTTATCCTAAGTATACTTCCCCAATGAATAACAGTACAAGAATCCCCACTTCAGTCACTTCTAGGGAGTTCCCCCTAGGAGCGGGCTTGGTCCTAGAGTAAGGAGAGGTCCTAGAAGGGAGGTTCTAAGAATGACATCTAGAGTTGGTTCATTTACTGACTGTACGACCTTGCATGTCCCATCATGATGGCAGATGAATGGGTCCTGTCTCACCATAGCTATAGTGAATTGGGATGACAAATAGGTGGAAGCAAATATACTAGCTGATGCAATGTCTCCAGCATTTGAATAGTGTGATGAAAAAAGAAAATGTAAGAACTTCAGAATTGCATGCTTGTTGCTAAGCACCACCGATACTCTGAAGAGAAAAGATGACAGGCTCATGGCTATTAATATCTTAAAACAAAGGTAGAGTTATAGGGCTTTCTTGACAGCATTTCAAAAGACTCTCACCTCCTGAAGTCCTAGGGCAGGACCATTAAACTTTAAGCCCAGGACTTAACTGCAAGAGTGGAAGAACTTCAGAAAAGCCTGAATTCTCAGCCTCAGCAAGTCTATGCAAAGCTGGGGCCTGGTGTGGAAGTAACAAAACCCAGAGATTATGAAAGGAGAATCTGCGTTGATGCATTTAAGAATCTTAAGTTCTGAGGTTCTTTTGAACTCTCAGGACCAACTCCAATTTCTTGGCAGATTGATCCCTTTCCCTAGCTGCTTGCTTCAAACAATGTAAGAACCTCAAATAAGGCAAGATTGTACAAAGCAATCTTTGCCCTCTTAAAAATAGGCTTCCAACTGCCCTCCTGTCCAACAGACTATTTTTTCCCAGTTTTATTGAGATACAATTGACATTGTGGAAGTTTAAGGTATACAATGTGATGATTTGATACACATATATATTTCAAAATGATTGCTGTAGTAAGGTTAGTTAGCACATCCATCACTTCACATGATTATCATTTTTGTGTGTTGTGAGAATGTTCAAGATCTATTCTCTTAGCAACTTATAAATATACAGTTTAGTGTTGTTAGCTAGAGTCACCATACTGTATATTAGATCCTCAGAACTTATTCATCTTGTACCTGGAAGTTTGTACCCTTTAACTAACATTTCCCATTTCCTTATTTCCCAGTCCCTGGCAACCACTATCTTATTCTCTGTTTCTGGGAGTTCAGCCTTTTTAAATTGCACATACAACTGAGATACTTTAAACAGACTTAATTCAGGTAAAGTCTTGGTATAACTCAACTGGAAAATAGTGGACCTAATCAGGATGAAGAGGTTTTATATGTCAAAGGAGCTGCAGACTCTGGCTAATATGTGCCAGCAGGAAGTGGGGAGTAGGCCTGGAAGGAATCCTGAGGGTGCCAGCAGGTGGACAGAATGTAAAACTGGGCAAGAGAGTTTGTCCACATTGGGGAACTCTCTGATGACCAAGAATTTAATACTCTCACAAAGGATGATCTGAATGCTTAGAAAATATGTTAGTTTTCATTAAATAAAGTAGAGATGCCAGAGCTGCCTTGGTATTATATTGGTAAATGAATAAAAAAGATCAGAAAAGTAGCACGCTACAGTGGGTTTACTCTATATGACCAGAGAAATCAGTATTCATCAGGGAACTGCAAACCACAATAAGATACATCTTATACCTGTTAGAATGGCTGTTGTCAAAAAAGACAAGAGATAACAATTCTGGTTGAGGTTGTGAGGAAAAGGGGACACTTACGCACTATTGGTGGGAATATAAATTGGTGCAGCCACTATATATATATATATATATATATATACACACACACACACTGTTGTTTTTAAAGATTCCACAAAAATTAAAAATAGAACTACCATATGATACAACAATCCCACATCTAGGTATTTATCTAAAGGAAATGAAAACAGGATATAGAAGAGGATCTGCACTCCCATGATAATGATATATATATAATATATAACATAATATATTATTATATTTATTATATAATATTATATTATACATATAATTCAGTCATAAAAAGAAGGGAATCCTTCCATTTGCAACAACATGGATGGATCTTGAGGGCATCATTCATAAGTGCATTAAGGCAGTCAGAGAAAAGACATACTGTATGATAACTCTTATATATGGAATCTAAAAACATCAAACTCATAGAAACAGAGAGTAGAATGGTGGTTGCCAGGATCTGAGTGGTGGGGAAATGGGAAGATGTTGGTCAAAGAGTACAACTTTCGGTTATAAGATGAGTAAGTTCCAGGGATCTAATGTACAACCTGGTGACTATAGTCAGCTATGTTATAGTGTATACTTGAAAGTTGCTATGGGAGTAGAGCTTTAAGGTTCTCATCATAACAACAACAAAATGGTAATTATGTAAGGTGAAGGATGTGTTAACTAACCTTATTGTGGTAATAATTTCATTATATATGCCTATATCAAAACATCATGTTGTACCTCTTAAATTTACACAATGTTGTATGTCAATTATATTTCAATAAAGCTGGAAAAAATTGGAAAACTCAAAAGCTAATATATTCCTTGAGAGGGCCCAGAAAACAGCCCATTTACCAAAGTAGTAAGAAATATGTTGGTGACCAAAAAAAAGAAATATGTTGGTGAGGGGGAACATCATCGTCTAAAGCTGAGGACTGGCTTCCTTAAAGGCAAGTGTTGGAAGCAGAACATGTAGATATGGAATGGAGAACCCTAGTATCTATACATATACACATACATAAACACATTACTGAGAACCCTAGTATCTATCTGTATACATACTGTATATGTGTGTGTGTTTATATATATGTGTGTATATACATATAAAATTTGTATACATACATATTTATACATATAAAATATATTTTAAAGTGTTTTGTAATGCATCTGAATTGACTCTGATATACAGAGATTCAAAGTACCATGCTGCTCCTCATTAAACTATGGGCATAGAAGTATTCAATAATAATGAATTTATAACCAACATCTACTTCATAATGTGTCCAGTAGGTCCACAGACCTATGTAGTACAACTCTCCCTGGTTCCTGAATGTACCATTGCCCCTGGCACACTAAGCTATTAACAAAACTCTCAGATTTTTTGTGCTCTATTACAATACAGCCCAGAAAGACCTGAACCATCTAGAAATTCTGCAAAGCATCACCTTGGTTCACTATATTAATGATATCATATTAATCAGATCTGTGAGCAATAATCATGAGAACTTATGATGATTCATAAAATGTGTGTGCTCAAGAGGTGAGAGATAAAGCACTACAAAGATTCAGGGGCTTATCACACTGATGATATTTTTAGGAGTACACTGGTCCAGGAATTTGGGATAGATACAACAAAGATAGATTTGTTGTAGATACAACATAAAGGACTAGTCATTGCATCTCATATCTTTTACCACTGAGAAAGAAGCATAATATTTGGTAGGCTTCTTTGGCATATTCTACATGTGGGACTATTGCTAGCATCAACTTTACATAGAAGGCTGCAAGCTTCAAGTGGGTTTCGGAGCAAGAAAAGATTTGACAGCAGGTCCAGGCTGGGGGACAAGCAGCGCTATTACTTGGGCCACAGGACCTGACAGATCCCATCATACTGGAGGTATCTAAAGTAGAAAAAGGGACTGTCTTCTTCTCTTGAAATTTCCAGAAATAGGGTTGTCACATAGATCCTTAGGGTTCTGGAGCAAGGCCATGCCATCTCTGCTAGAGAACTATGTGCTCTACTGTATGTAACAAGGAGCTCCTGGCATGCTAGTGAGCAAACTGAGCATTTAGTGCTGGCACATCGAGGGATCATGCCTTTAGAACTGCCCATGATACGTCAGGACTGTCACATTCATCAAGTCATATAATTAGTCACCATAGAAACAAGTAGCCAAGTACTGTGGGTAGGTCAGAGAGATAAAATTGTGACCCCATTTCACTGCACTTTGGCTGCTATATGTAAAATACTGGAAATGTTAAGAGCCACTGGATACCTTTAGTTCTTCTAAGTTGGCTCTATTTATTACCACTTTAAAAATATCTATTATTTTACATTTTACACATTTATATAGGAATATCTCTTCATATATGTATGTGTGTGTGTGTGTGTGTACACAGTCATATATATATATATATATACTAAATGAATAGTAAATTTAAGGTCCCAAATATATATTGTTCTCTTACTTTGTTTGATTGGGTAGATCATTCTATTCATCAGTTATATTCCTTTCCAAACTTTAAAGAAGTTTGCAATACTGTAATATTCAGTATTACTAGTGAGAAGTTCAAATCTCATCTGGTTGCCCTTTCCTTAAGAATAGCCTATGTTTTTATTTCTTTCTTTATTTTACTAGAAAGACTATCTTCTCAGAAGGATGTTTACCCTTAAAATCCAAAGAATAATATATATACATATATTTTTTTTCAATCTATTTTCCTCCAATCTTTTGGTTATATCTTGCCCCCACCATCTTTCTCCATGGTTCCTTAACTTCAACTACATGGATCTACCCTCTTGCTTCCACATATTTTAACTTTTTACATCATATTTACTAATGTTTATCTTTTCCTCTGCCTTCTGAAAGATTTCTTCATGTTTAATATTCAGACTACATCCTTAATCTTCCATCCCATAAAGTCTATTATTTGGTCCGTTTGTTTAATACTTTTTTTTTATTTTTTAAAAGATTTTATGTATTTATTTGAGAGAGAGTGAGCGAGAGAGCATAAGCAGTGGGGGGAGAAGCAGGCTTCCCCTCTGAGCAGGGAGCTCCATCCCAGGACCCTGAGATCATGACCCGAGCTGAAGGCAGATGCTTAACTGACTGAGCCACCCAGGTGCCCGTTTAATATTTTAAATATTTTAATCATTTTTTTTTTAATTTCTAGGAACTCTTTATTCTCTGATTGCTCTTTCACAACAGCTGGTTGTTTTCTTAGAGATACAATGTCTCTTTGCATTTCTCAAGGGATACTAATTTGAATTTTTAATACCCTCTTTTAGTGCCTGAATTATAATCTGTTTCTTTCAGGGTCATTTGGTCTGTGTACTCATTTTGGTCCATCTATTTCATGCTCATAGTTGCTTTCAAATTTCTAATGATTCTTAGTTCATATTTAGGAATGAAAGCTAGGTTAATTATGTGGTGTAAATTGCCTCTAGGTTATAAAAATATATTTCACAAAATGATCCCTCCCTTTAAGGAAATAACTGGCAACTCACTCTAAGCAATTTGAAGGGATTTGTTCACAGGTAGGCATCCCTAATTACTGCCCAGTCAGTGGACGGGCAGGCATACTAGGGATGCTCTCAATTGCTTTAGGAGGGCATTATTCTGGAATTGGATTAATGTAGTGAAAGTTACCTGGGCTGAGGTGTCTTCTTTTCTTTCTTTTCATTCTTCCTTTCTTTTTTTCTTTCTTTCTTGACCCTCACATTTTAATATGGAAGTATATACTTCAGTCTTAAATATTCCTTCAGTTTAGTTGTTTATGCCTTTAAACCCACATAAGTGTCTTGGGCAGGTTACTCCCAGCAATTCTATACATGGAGAAAGTAAAAGGGTGTGATTGGCTCAGGTATGTAAACAGTTCTTTAAATACTTTTAGATGACTACCTTAAAGTCATTTTTCATTCTTCAAACTTTTTTAGTTTGAATTTGAAGCTAGCCTCAACTTTCTTTAAAAGGAACTTGGATAGATATGGTAGAGGGGTTCTGGTTTTCTCTGATCTATTTGCCATCTCAAGAAATCATGTCTTCTTTGACTCGAATCTTCTAGAATTTTCTCAACATCTTTATGTTCTAATAATAATTTACTTTTAATCAGCAGTGCCTTGTGTTCACCATTTTAATTCTGTTTTCTGCCTTCTGCATGTGTTGAGTCCAGCACCTTGAGTCAGAATTTGAATAGCTAGTTTGTTTACTAAAATTTTCGAGGCTGACTTTAAATAAACTGAATGAACCCACTTAACCATTATAGGTTGCAAAGATCTATACTTCAAATTGCAGATAAAATACCAGTAAAAAAAAAGAAATTTCCTAAGCAATTTTAAATGACTATCTCTATGATAAGCAATGAGATAAGTATTTTAGGATATCATTGAAAATTATAATATTGCAGATGAATTGGAAAAATACATTATTCCAGATATTCAAATTATAAAATGGTTGAAAACCAGTTTATCTTTCCCTAATTCCACCAAATTGACTACTTATCGACTAAGCTTCACTTATTAAGGAATAAGATAAATTGTTAGATATTAATGATTTTCCACTATCTCTTTTTAAAGCTTCTGGAATTTTTAGTTAAAAAGATAATTAGATTGCATGGTGAGCTATTAAAGAAAAACATATGCACTTCCAATACCTTTCTCTCAATCAAGATTTACTTGCTACTATAAAACCAAATCAAAACAGAAAGATATTGAATTGTAAACTGCTATAAAGTGTAACTCTCACCCCACACTATAACGTTCAAATTTTTTTATTCAAGGGATCCTTGTCATTCTTAATAAACTATTATGTAACTAAATGCTATAAATTTGAGTTTATAAGGTGTGTATCTGTATTCTCAGCAAGAAAATACAATTTTATGTTTTGTGTATTGGCAGTCTATTTAAATTTTCTTTGCAACTTGAAACCTGGTGATAATATTTCATTTCATTCATTCTCAGTTTGTTAACAGTTAATCAATCTGATGTTTGTTTTTATTTGGTTTTGAAATTGCTGGCTACTCAAGAAGTTGGTTATTTTTAAGCCATTGGTTCTTCATAGAAAATTCAAAATGATAAAATCTTTTACTATTGCAATCATGACAGGGAACATCATGTATAGGACTTCGAGGGCCTGAATTTTAATGTTTATCCCCAACTTTTTGCATAGCACATAGGATGAGAGATTCAAACATTGCCTTCTAAAACAGTTAAAATTGGCTTCGGAGTAAAGAGCAGATTATTTATCCTTGCAATTGAAGGATTAAATATAAATAGCTCAGAATTATCTTTATTAAGCTGGTTTATGATATTTGAATTTTTCATGAGTTCATGAAAATTCTTATCACATTAAATTTGTGGGATACTTTACTAAATAGAAAAATAGATACATTTTTCAAGAGGTCATCACAAGAGTGAGTTTATCACGACCCTTACATTGTATATTCTCCAAGGTAGACTAAGAATGTTAAGTATGTGCTGACATACTTTAATTTCTAAAGGGTTCTGAATGTGCAACTTAACTATTACCTTTTTGCCTTGTAGAACAATTAAAATATGTCAAATAGCAGAGAACTGGTTCTTTAATCATTGTCTACTGAATCATTTCCTATAAATTTAATGGAGTTTAAATTCAATATACTAGTTTTCAGATAAGTGAAGAAAATGAAGCTTCTTTGTTTTCTAAACAGGTCTCATCTTTTTCATGAACTCCACTGGGAATGGAAGTGGAGTACAGATTTTAACTTAACATTTAATCTATTTCCATCTCTTTCCATTTAAAATATCTTCCAGGTAACTCAGTCTCTTTCAGGAGACTGCTAATATCCATTTTTTTTCTTCCTGGAGGTGTAATCTATATATGCGGGGAAAGGAAAGCTAGCGTGACAGGATGGTTGTGGGTGGGTAATTGACTTCTTATCTGTGTATAAAAGTTTTGTGTAAGTCTTCTTTCTTACTGTTCTTTATGGAGAGTTGCCTTATATATATTTTTTTTTCTTATTGGTATTAAAGAGCTCCTTAATATTTGATACTTTTTCTCTTGGCCTCACTTGCCGATTTCATAACTTTACTACGGAGTTATTTTGCCCCCTTAACCCCTTAGCAAAACTGCTAATTTTATTAAGCTACCTTCTGTATCCTTGAGGGAAGAGTAAGAACTTCTGGATCCTTTTGGAGCCAAGGGAGGTTTATGAGTACAAGACCTGGTCTTATCACTGTCCAAACATGGACAATTCAGGAACTGCAGCTTGGCCATGCAGAAGCATCTAACTAGCTGATAAACTCATTAGTTTAACAACCATTGCTCTTCCAACTTCTTGTTTTCATGTGCGGTCACCATGCCTAAAAAAATTTCTGATGGTTACAACTGAGGATGGTTTAGGGACTTAGGCTTTCCCCTCATCCTAATGGCTCATCTCACATTAATGCTAAAATTTGTTCCAGTACTGGAAGTCGGGACGTATAATCCTGATCATTTGTTTCTCTTGCATCTTGTTCTCTCTTCTTATTTTTGCATTAGGATGACACAGGTGAACTATATTTACTTTTACAATGTTAATAATAAATACTTTCACCTATATTGCTGTGAAAAAAGTCACTAAATAATTTGAAAATATGGATTTATGTATATGAATAATTATATAGGGCTTTCATAAATCCTTTGTATCTTTTTAAATTTCTATTTTTATTTTATTGTGGAAGTCTGACAAATAATCTATATTATTTTTGACAACAGACAGAATAATTTTCATCCATGAGTTTTTTTATTCCTATTCTAATAGCCACTATATTGGCTAGGGTTCTACAGAGAAATGGAGCGCACAGAAAGGAGGGAGAGGAGGAATGGGAAGAAGAGAGAAAAGGAGAGAAGCCGGAAGAGCAAGAAGGAGAAAGAAAAAGTAAGAGAGAGACAGAGGGATGGATTTATTATAAGGAATTCGTTCATATGACTGTGGATGCTGGCAAGTCAGAAGGTTGTAGGCAGACCACTGGCTAGAAACTCAGTCAAGAATTGATTATTATCTTGAGAAGTCTTGAGTTAGAATCTCTTCTTCCCCCAGGAAACCTTAGTTTTTCCTCTTATGGCCTTCAGCTGATTTAATGAGGTCTACCCACATTATGGTGGGTAAATTTCCTTTACTTAAAGTCAACAGATTATAGAGATTAATCACATCTACAAAATAGGTTCCCATCAACACCTAGGTTAAATAACTGGTACTATAGCGTAAACAAATTGACACATAAAACAAAATATCATAGCCACTGATAATAATAAAAGTATGCAATTCAAATGCCCATTTCACCTGTCATATATTTCCAATGGTGATACACTGGATAATACTATATTCTGTGCTTGCTTACAATTTTTTGAAATAAAATATACATATTTTTCTATGACACCAAAGGCATTCATTAATATTCACATATAAACTGGTGAAATATAAATAATGATGAAGTCACTAAAAACATAATTTATTCTTTCTATTCACCATAATTGTTTGTTCTTTACCTGTGCTACCTAGGAACAATACAAAGAGTAGATAATTGACATGATATGAGAATACAGCAAATCATGTCTCATATGAAAAGAGTTCTGATATTTGAGAGAACTTTTCCCAAATGTTCAATATTCTACATTGTGGGATGTCAAAAACACTTACAGGTAAGTATGTTTAAACTATTCACTTTATCATTGTTATGTGCCAAGTTACATGTGATAATAATTACATCTCATACTGAGTTTGTATCTCGGGCTGAATCTAGGAATAGCTGGTATTTTTACTCTGACCACTCTTTCTGTCACAGAGACTTATTAGCACTAAATTTGCTGCCACCCAGCACTTTAGATATAATTAGAGATTTAAGCAAAAATTATATTTTCACACATACATTAGTAATCAGAAAAACAAAGGATAGAGCTCTAAATGAAGTCCATAAAGTAGCATTTTTACATTTTTTCAAATTTTTAAAATTTGTTGAAATACATTAGTAGTTATATAACAAAATCTTTGTAACAACTGGTTAAATTTATGACAATGTGATAAAACAAATAAATGAAATGGTTTTAAATATTTCTAAATACAAATTTTAACTTAACAGATAAAAAGGGATATACATAGTTAAAAACCATTAATAAAGCAACAATAGTTAAACTATTAATAAAACAGAAAATGATTTTAACCTATTAAAATAAAATGAATGGTACATCACTGATTGATTAAAATATTGACCTACAGGGGCTCCTAGGTGGCTCAGTCATTAAGCATCTGCCTTCGGCTCAGGTCATGATCCCAGGGTCCTGGGATCGAGCCCCGCGTTGGGCTCCCTGCTCTGCAGGAAGCCTCCTTCTCCCTCTCCCACTCCCCCTGCTTGTGTTCCTGCTCTCGCTATCTCTCTCTCTCTCTCTGCCAGATGAATAAATAAAATCTTAAAAAATAAATAAATAAAATAAAATAAATAAAATAAAATAAAATATTGACCTACAAAGACGATTAGTGGTGCTTTGCTTGCATTCACCTGAAACCCTTTGAATAATTTAAAAGTCAAAGAAAAATTATGATCAGTTTGTGGGAAAAGTGAGAGAACTAGCAGATATCTAGACACATTAAGGAAAGTTACTAGGAATTCCATTTCCAGCTAGGTAATGATAGGAATATGATTTACTCTCCTGCCCTAAACACGTAAAAAACTGAACAAAACACATGAAATAGTCAGCCACTGGGCTAGAGATAATCCAAGAACATAATGTGTGAGAAAAGAGAAATAAACAAGGTGAATGCTAGAATTACTACAAATTACAGAGTGAAGCCACAGTACCAAGATGGAAATACAGAATCTGGTGGTCTGGATATACAGAAGAGATAAAGTGAAGTGTTTGGGGACGACAAGGTGACTGGAATTTATGGGACTAAAGACTAGAGAGGTTTTTGGAGTTCTGCGGAAAGACTGCTTCAAGTTTTAGCTAAAGAAGAAAAACAAAGGTGAATTTGAAGAACTAGTAAAGGAAACTATTCCAAATAAAGCACAGAGTGAAAGATAATGGAACAAAGTGAATAGAGCACAGTGAGCTTTGGGGCAGTATCAAATGGAATAACACAAATATAGCTGGAGTACCACAAAGAGAAGAGAAAGTAATGGTATACAATGACCATGAAAAGAAAAGATGTTAAATTTGAGTTTAGGAATTTTTTTTTTAATTTGCTCTGTGAAAAACATGCTTGTGAGAATGAAAATACAAGCCACAGACTGAGAGAAAATATTTGAAAATCTATGCATGATTTAAAAAAAAAAACTTGTATTCAAAATATATAAAAGGAAAAGCACGTAAGTAGGAGTCAATATCTTTAGAAAACATAGGAAGGTAATTAGGGAAGGTGGTCGCCTAACATCACCTATTTAATAATTGTGCTAATTTTTGACAGCTATATGCAGGATGAGCCATTCCTCCTTTTCTACAACTCAGTAAGACCCTCTCTCTTTCCCTCTCTCCTCTCTAAGAAAGATTCCTTTGCTCCTGGCAGGGACAACTTTAAGCTTGTAGGCTAGTCCTGCTGGATACGGCAAAATGCCACTGTCTTGCTGGCCCTGTCTATTCTTCAGGTGATGGGTCTCTGGGAAGGTAGCCACCTAAATACTCCTGTCCCTCCATCCTGCCTCCTCTTTCTCATGCTTCACAACTTCCAAATGAACACTTGTGGAAATAGAAGACAAATCAACTGAGCACAAACAGAGGCTGTTTATTCAGGACTTGGTAAGGGAATCAGCCACCATCACTTGCATTGGCAAAAACTTAAAAGGCAAATAATGAAGTGGGAAAGACTTGTAGCAAAGAAGGAAGGATTCAGGCATGTTCTAACTGGAGCCCAACGGCATAGGGAAATGAGATCGGCTAACTAGAAGCAGGGTTTCTTATGTCATTAGTCTGGGAAACATATTTGGCTTTCTCTAGTTGGTTCTGAGTTGGAAGTGGGTGAATAAATAGAGAAGAAAGAAAAAATAGAGAAGCTAGTATTCCTTGACCAAGTCCTGGGCCAACTGCTGCAGAGGTTGGGGTCAGGGTTTTATTGTCATGGGTGGTCTGACCATCATGATCATTCAGTTTCTTACACTATAGACTTTCTACCTTTGGACAATTCCTTGGAAACTCACAGTGATTTTTCTTAAAGTTGTGTTACCAGAAATTTCGTCAATTGAGAAAGTTCTGTATTGCAATGCAATAGCTGCCTCTGGGTAGATGCATAACTTACTGAAGAAGGGACAGAAAAAATGGGGAATATGACTATATTGATAATTTATCTTGTTAAGAAATAACTTTAATGTGCATATGTTTTTAAGCTTAAAATCATTTGGATTCATTTCAGTGAGGCAGAAATAAACTAACCTAAGATAAAATTATAGTTTTATTTGTGTGAGAGGTAAAAATGGAGCACCTTTTAAAATAATGCATGTCAAAATATCTAAAGAGTGCTGAAATAGATATTCTAGATATTCTATTCTAAATTGGAAAGTTAAAATGAAAAAAATTAGAAATGTTAAGAATGAAGTATGATCGTAGACTAGATATGGATAGGTAGAGAAATATTTGTGTCATATGAATTTCAAAATGTCACTAATATTTTGAAAATAAACTAGGAAACAATGAAGTTACTCATTGTTATGTAAATTAGGAAGCATGAGGTCAACCTGGTGTCACTACTAAGAATTAGTAAGCTTCTAGTGACAATGTTAAAGATAGTTTATTAAAATGAGCTTAAAGTAAAGGTTATATTTTAAAAGTTGACTATTATTTGGCAGACGGTTGATTTCTAATTTATGCAGATCAAATTTAGTCTAAACACCTTCACGTCTCTGATACTCTGAGCTTCAATTTTTCAGTTTTCCCTAGGCTTCCATTTTTGGAGATTCAAAAATGATATGATGATGACTATATTACAATTATTTGGAATTGCAATGAAATAATACATATGAAAACATCTAACTTAATGCCTGTCTTTTATACAACCCTCCCCTGAATACCTCCTAGATTTTTTTTTCCCCACTTCTCTTTATCTCCCCAACCAACCAGTGCCAACCAGCTCATCTTAGTCTGGACTATTGCAATAGCCATAAGCTCATCTCTCTTACTCCAATTTCTTCTCCAAATGACAGCCAAAATGGTCCTTTTAAAGAACGGACATTCACTTTCATCACAACTTAAAATCCTTCAGTGGTTAACATTTTCCTTAGAATAAAGTCTTCAATTACTAACAAAGCCTGGAAGGCCCTACATCACCCAGCCCAGCCTATGCTCCAGGGATACTGGACTATTTCCCTATGCTCCAGGGATACTGGATTCTTTCTTCAATGGTGCTTTGTTCTTTTCTCCCTCAAATTATTCACACCTATTATTTCTTATATCAAATACTCTTCTTTTCACTTCTCTTCCTCCACTTTCAGAGCCAGGCCTACCTCCCACTTCTTCAAGGAGTTTTCATGATTCCTCAGACCAGGATTAACATCCCCACTACATTTTTACACATCCTTTCCTTCTTCTTCACAAAATTGATCATGCTCCTGACCATTGACTTACCTTCCTAGCTTCCCTCTTATGCCACACAACATTAAATATAGTCTACTTTTGCTAATAAATAAAGATTGACATTTTTAATCATCTACTTATTTTATTAAAAAGAACTACATACAACTAGAACTATCTAAGTCACCAGTGGCTTATATCTCTGGATGTTTCTCTTTAAAGATAAAATAAGGGAACTCAATGTAGCATGTGCACACATGTGTGTGTGTGTGTATGTGTGTGTGTGTGTTTTCTCTCTGATCATAATATGAAAATAGCCTGCTGAAAGACTTCACTTTAAAGCACCACAAAAAGACAATGGAAAAATGACATGCGTTCTCATTTTTCAGACTTTTACATAAAAGCCTTTAAATTCATTGACAGCAGCAATATCTTTCATTTCCCCTATCTAAGAGCAAAGTGCCATTTCTCAGTAAACAAGCCTTCAGAGAACTCATATGTCTAAGTATATTTGATAGATAAATGAATAACATCAAAACTAATGCTCCGCTTAATGGATGTACAACTTTTCTAGCATCCATTCATTTGTGTGTGAATGCACCATAAGTGTAGTTGGTCTTCCAGTCAATTATACTTCAGCTGAGCATGACATGAGAAGAACACAAAAAAACAGCCTCCTTGAGGAAGCAGTAATGGAGAACAACAGGACAGATAATCATGAGGGATTAAAACATCGCCTCATAAATCTGCAGCGAGGCTGACAAGATATCAGCTTGAGAATGACAAACCTTTCCTCTTACTCATGCTGTGGGGTGAAAGATACTAGGCTAATGGACTCATTCTGCCAAAGCCATCATCCAACCAATGCATAATTTTCAAAAGAAACATTTCTATATTATTTTATATTTATCTACAAAATGATAGTGTTTTGTTCTTAATCCAAACTATTCACTGGGATTTGAATAAAGTATAAAATAATGATTTTAACTAATAATTTGCAGAAATTGTTAGCACTAAAGATTTTATTTATTTATTTATTTGACAGAGAGATAGAGAGAGAGAACAAATAGGCAGAGAGGCAGGCAGAGGGAGAGGGAGAAGCAGGCTCCCTGCTGAGCAGGGAGCCCGATGCGGGCAAGGCTCAATCCCAGGACCCTGGGATCATGACCTGAGCCGAATGCAGCCGCTTAACTGACTGAGCCACCCAGGCGTCCCAGAAATTGTTAGCACTATATTGGAAAGTCACATCACTGTTTATAAAAGTTTAGGCATAATTAGGCTAACTCTTCAGTTCAGGGAAAACTTAGCAATATAATTGTCTCCCGATGCACACATGCAAATCGTTGGATTTGTGTTCAGAAGAAATCTTTTAGCCAATTGCAAACACATAATTATCTAATCCTGAATCTGAGTTTCTGGGGTGAGGAAAATTTGACAAGGAACCAGTTTTTTTTCCCCCCAGACTATACTATTAATTTATGTATATTATCTGGTTATTTTTATAATTATAATAATGATTGTTCACCAACCAGTTCTGATCAGATTTGTATTAAATGGATGTGGGTAAAACAACAACAACAACAACAACAACAAAATCCCAATGTCAAACCATTTATTTGTGACCTTTGAAAGTAATCGTGGATTCTATTCTGCTTTTTGAAAAGTTACTAAGCAAAATTATACATTAATGATTATTTAATTAACTAAAACTTTAACTGAAAAACATAATCCAAACTTTTAGTTAACTGAAAACATAATCACAAATTATTCATAAAGGATTGACCTTAAAACCTACAGAGACAGAACGCGTGATGACGACATAGGGCTAGGGGTGGGAGCAAGGAGTGACCGTAAATGAGCACAAGGTATTTTGGAATATTAGAAATGTTTAAAAGTAGATTTTGGTGATGTTTGCACAATTCTGTTAATGTACTAAAATCACTGAATTGTACATTTAAGATGAGTAAATTATATCTCAGTGATGCTGTTAATAAAAAAAAAAAAAAAAATCAGAGCATTTAACAAAGGCACCTAGTCATCAAGGGTTTTATGGGCCTGGAGCTCCTCTAATAGTAGGCATTACTTTTCAATCTCATGCCTGCTGGAGGTTTTCTGTGAATCTACAGGGACTGATGGTTTAATAGAAAGTGGATTAAAATGAGAACCCTTATCCTTTGGTACACTTGAAGAACAGTGGGCAACATATTTCCTTATTTTTCAAAAGGTATTGAAATGATTTTTGATGATCTGATTCTGAATAATGATGCCCCAAAACAGCAGTTTTCTAAATCTTCATGCTAACTTAAACTACAACCAGTGCTATAAACTGTAATTTTACATATTATGTTGTATATAAAAGTATATTATATACTATATTCTATAGTACATTATATATTCTATAATATAGGGTATATATAATATTCTATGATATATATCATATTCTGTGGCATACAAAAGAGTATTATATTCTCTGGTATATGAAAGTGTACCACATTTGCAAACAATGAGGACACATCTGAACCACAGGGTGAATTAGCATTTTAAGTCAACCCTTAATATGTAATTTAAATGAAAATACAGTATCATATTTAATTTTTCAAGTTTTATAAAATTTTTTAAATAACTGATAGCTATGAGAGAGTACAGTATTGACTAAATTATTAAGCAGCAGAAGGAAGTTCAAATGGCTTATTAGTTTTCCCCATTTAAAGTAAATATTTACTCTTTACTCAATGCTTACTACAAGTGTTATTTTTCCCCTTAGTAGAGTTATGTTTTCTCAAAATAACATAGACAGCTTGTAAATCCCCGAGTTTCGCAGGACAAACAAGGGAAAGCAACAAAAGTCCCAACGCCTCACTGCTCCAGGACCCACCCGCACAACTTTTTTTTTTCTTTCTTCTTTCTTTTTTTCTTTCCTCCTTTCTTTCTTTCTTTCTTTCTTTCTTTCTTTCTTTCTTTCTTTCTTTCTTTCTTTCTTTCTTTCTTTCTTCTTTCTTTCTTTCTTTCTTTCTTTCTTTCTTTCTTTCTTTCTTTCTTTCTTCTTCCTTTTTTTCTTTCTTTCTCTTTCTTTCTTTTTCTTTTTTTTTTAAAAGTTGTCTGTACCTGTTATTCAGCCATGTAGTTGAACAACTCTAGATCACATGTTTATGGCATTATAAATTAACTCAATAACTGTGGATATTATCTATCGACTTTTGCCATGATAAGTGAGGATTCCGCATTCCAAGTCCGTGGTAGCAGCGTCTCTATTCATGCGCACCTCACGGTTTTCATTGTTGTTGACTATCATTTTTAATAGGATCATGAGAGAAAGAGGAAAAATCACCAACTCTCAGTCAATCTGATTGAAATGGAACATAAAATACAAATGTCTTTTCATAAAGTCTTGTTCATTTCATTAAGCTGCTATTTAATGCACCCACGCTAGTCAGTGAGTCACTCTTTTGTGTCCTAGAAGAGGTCTTCAGTCAGTTGCGCTCGACTCTGGTACTCACTTTCACAAACATACCCAGTCATAAGGCTTACAAATATTTTTCTCCTTTAAGCCTCTTAAGTTTCCCTTTTTTAGGTTTATTGACCTCATCAATCCAGTTCAGTTGTGTATATATATATACATATATATATACACACACACACATATATATACACACATATATAATAAACATAGCAAATAAACACAATAAAATAAAGTAAACATAGTAAATAAACAAAGTAAAATAAACATAGTAAAACTATATGTATATATAAACTAACTTTCTCCAAACATTTCTAATAATGCCTGGTAAAAATAGATCTTAGGTAGATACTTCACAAGAGATTATTTACTGACTGACTTGAATTGAATAAACACTTGTTCAAACATGTGTGAGCCATATAGATAATGTTTACTGAGAAATCAGATTGATACTGCATCCATTATTCTAAAAATGGGTATAACTCTTACAACATATAATTCTACACTTTTCCATGCCAGCAATATATGTCTCTATTGGGCTCATTTTGCTTATTGTGGCTGGATGTCCCCTTTACCCTAGAAAGTGGATGGGCTTTACTGTGCAGTGTTCTGTACTTATTGACAAGGCACTTCCCAGTATATTAGAACACATTAGAATAATTTAGGAATAAAGAAAATCATAGCCGGAAAAGTCTTCAGAAAACGTTAGACTGTATTTAAATACCGCACACTCTTATAGGAAAAGACGTCTAAAATTACATCTTCCTTGGGACACCTGGGTGGCTCAGTTGGTTCAGCGTCTGCCTTTGGCTCAGGTCATGATTCCAGGGTCCTGGGATCGAGTCCGCATCAGACTCCTTGCTCAAGGGGGAGCCTGCTTTTCCCTCTGCCTGCCGCTCCCCCTGCTTATGCGTTCTCTCTCTCTCTCTCTCTCATTCTCTGACAAACAAATAAATCTTTTTAAAAAAATCACATCTTCCTTTTCTTTAACATATATAATCAGTTATCAAAATGCTGTTACAAGTGCACCAACAAACATCACTTAGTGCATAAATGAAGATGGGAAGAAAGGACAAAGTAGTCAGTACAAGTGGACAGACGAGTTGTGAAACTACATTCTTATTTCTGTTATATTTGCATACAAATTGATCTGGAAATCCATCAGCTGACTCCATTAATGAGGTCAAGAACAACATGCAGACTTAATCAAACTCTGCTACAGCTTTTGCTGGTTAACTGTCTCTGGGGATGAAAATTCCAAAATATGACATCATGCTTTCTCTTGCATTTCCCTCCTTTCTAGAATAATTTCTACCATAAGATCGTAATTAAATCTCATTTAGAAGTTCCCTCACTTTTCATTTCTACTCCAAAACTATTGATGTGTGTCATACTTGTCACTTTAACTGAACTTTGAGACATAGGTGACATGTGGTAGAATTTGGAATGACAGTACAACACAATTGCATTATTTCAGAAGTTTGAGCAAAAACCTGACCCTTTGAATTGAAATTCTAACTAAAGAAATAGACAGGAGATATGAATACATTAAAATTTCCCCTCACTTCTCTTTCTTTATAGTTTCTATGCGCCCATGTCACAGATATCCTTTATTTGAAGACACCATGTCAAATCATATTCTGTAATATGACAATTAATAAAAAATCATATTCTGCAATTTTCTTATTAGGTAAAGTTTTAAAATATTACATTATGTAGTTCAAATAGTATTTCAGTGCTTTAGCACATATTTACATAGTGTGCAATGTAGTTGAGTGAACGGAAAGCTTTAGTAAAGATGCCCCATGCTGTGTATATCAGCTTTTCCTTTCTGACCCTGATGCTTCTCTATAAACCCAGTCAGGGTTTTTTTTTCACCATAAAC
The DNA here is from genome assembly GCF_003265705.2 of Callorhinus ursinus. Taxonomy (NCBI): domain Eukaryota; kingdom Metazoa; phylum Chordata; class Mammalia; order Carnivora; family Otariidae; genus Callorhinus; species Callorhinus ursinus. The sequence goes on from NW_027397066.1 coordinate 79,151,220, forward strand.
TTTGATAATGAAACTCGCTCCATCCTCTAACAAGGTTTCTTTCAATGGATATTAAGGTGAACATGTGGTAAAATGTAATCACCTGCTTTTAGCAGTCCTATTGTTTTTTAAGCAACACGATATGGTTGAAGAAGACATGGAACACTAACTGAAAGCATCCTTGGTCAGTTTTACAGTATTTCTGATATTTCTCCCCACTTGGCTGCTACTTTAAAATACTTTGTAAGTATACTGTTTATATACTGAAATTTAAACTAGCAAAAGGATGTTATCTGAATCTGGTTATCCATGAAACCTAAGTACAGTTGACCCTTGGACAAAGTGGGGGTGAGGGGCATGACGCTGGCATAGTGGAAAGTCTGAGTATAATTTTGACTCCCTAAAAACTTTACTAATAGCCTATTGTTGACTGAAGTCTTACCAATAATGTAAGCAGTTGATTAACCCATAATTTGTATATTATATGTATTATATACTCTATTCTCAATATAAAGTAAGTTAGAGAGGAGAAAATGTTAAGAAAATCACAAGGGGAAAAATACATTTACAGTGCTGTACTGTATTTACAGAAAAAAAATCTGCATATAAGTGGATCCGTGCCATTCATACCCGTGTTGTTCAAGGGTCACCTGTACCTTGAGTGCTTATAACCATTAAAGTTATTTTTTAAAGTTTATTCAACTTATATACATTCAAATTATGTTTCAAAATTTGCATCAGTAGCCAATGACACAACTTTACCTCTTCATTAGTTTCCTGTCTCTCCCAAACTTCTTCTGGCTGAGTGACTAAAGGAAAATGTGTCACATTATTGATAGTCATGATTCTATTAGAAATACGTAAAATTTATTTGCAAGAGACTAGCATAACAACAGTGATGACAATATTAATGCACTTTACAAACATCATTTGTTCCATTCAGTGCTCTCTAAAGTCTTTCTTTAAACTTCTCGAGGCTAGAACCGTATCGAGAATTTTTTGAGTCTATTTCACACATCATTACTAGAAAATAAAGTATTTGTTGATGTGATAATAGTTCAGTTGGGGGCTACAAGCAATCAGGTGTTACTAATATATAAACAAATATCAGGAAAGAAATAGGCGCCTGTGTATGACTATCCTGTACGACAGTACATCCCAATGAATGGATCTGAATTGGTGTCCATTAAATCTCAATCTGTGACAGATATTGTCACCCCATATTATGACAACCTGGAATCCTCTGGAGTGTACCATATTATGCCACCCCCAAACATGACTATAGGAGTTCAGGATATGGCATTCCAAATTATGCTGCTTTGGTTATATTATTTTGAGCGGCGGGCCCTTGAAAAACAGCAGATAGCAGAAAGAGAGTCTTTCTCTGAACTTCCCTTATCTGTTTAAAGATAGATCCTCCAAAAGGAGCTCGATTGTCATAGATCTCCTCCCTGGGAGTTTTATCAACCAAGAAAGATTGACTCTTATCACAGGGTAGGAAATTAGAAGTTGACGCCATACCCAGACAGACTTGGTCACAAACTATCATACTTCTTATCTATTCTTCTAAGGGCCCATTCATCTTTCCTGAAAATCATTCATTTTCCCCTTAGAGGCCTATATCTTCCTTCCCCTTCCCCCATGAAGATGATATTTAACTCTAAATTCTAATACACCTCAGGGGGTTACTCATTTTCCCCTGGGTATCTCCCAAGTATAAATCAGGTATACATGTTAGTCAACAGTTCGTTTTTCTCTTGTTAATCTGTCTTTTATTACAGAGAGCTCAGCTAAGAATTCAGAAGAGGAGAGGGAAATTATTTTTCATCCTTCTACCTCCTTCCATTTGAATGTAACTATTGTGAGTAAAAAACAAACCACAATCTGGTTGTACATTCAAAGATTAATAAATCACAGCCTTGGCTGCAACACTAAATGAGGAGCTATATAAATTGTACTCAATACTACTGTCTATGGGAATGGTGCCTACTGGGGTTGTGCAGTGCATAATTGGCAAAACACAAGCGGTAGCCCATGACATCATCTTTTTTGGGGAGCATTTTACAGCAGCCCTTCCAGACCATTCTCTGCCTTGTGATATTGCCCCAGGAGGCTGACGTTAATGAATGCCATTTGTAGGGTCCCATGTTTCTTAGCTTTTAAAAAAGGGCACTAGTAGGAGGTTGGAGATCTTGGTAGAGAAAGGCCAGGGTGCTCATTTTTCTAGTTTTCTTGCTGTTGGGATCTATTTTATCAGCCATTCTGTTGTTCTTTCTCTTGCCACGGCTAGATTCATGCAGTCTCATTCTCTGGATTCTGGTAACACTTCTTTACCTTGACCCTTGAAGCCTAGGAGCATTAATATTCCTGCTATTAGAAGTCTTTGGGTGCTTTAATGTCTCTTATTGGTTCCATTAAGCCTCTTAGCATCACAGTCAGTAGTCTTTTTTTTCTAATATTCCTCACCTAACCTTTTTGAGTGTGCTATCTATTCCCTGGTCTGACCCAAATTGTTATACATTATTTTAAACACAATTATCTTGAAAAAATATTTTCTAAAGAGATATTTCTTTAGGAAAGCATATGACAAGTAGCTTCTTTGTTAAATATTTTATCACAACAATGGCTACTTCTTTTCTTTTGAGAGAGAGAGACCGTGCTCACAGCACATGGATGTGCAAGTGAGGGGAAGAACAGAGGAAGAGGAGAGAGATAGAATCTTAAGCAGGCTCCACACCCATCACAAAACATGGCGTGGGGCTCAATCTCATGACCCTGAGATCATGACCTGAGCTGAAATCAACAGTCAGACGCTTAACCAACTGAGCCACCCAGGCACCCACCAATGGCTACTTCTGTGGAAAATGTGATTGCCGGATAAACAATGGATCTGGGTTAACAAGCTCCCCTAGGGGTTCTCCACATCTCTTTTCATGTTCCTGGTAGAGCCATCTATTCAGTCACACTGCTCTTTCTTACCGAGTTAGGATATAACCTTATAATTTTTATCAGCAAAGTAAGTACTCCAGGCCATCTCTACCAATGGATAGTCTGAGGTCTGCATTTTCTGAGACTACCTTCACCCCACCAATACAAGTCTTTTTGCTTTTAAACCCAGTATGCACCCTCTTCAAAGGGATTGTTGGAGCCTGTTTTCACAGGTCACAGCACAAAGTATAACCAGCCCTAGCCTTTAATCTTCCTGTACGCTATCCTCTTTCATAATGCATTATGCTTTCTGCATTTTACCCAAACCATTTTCTTCACTTCTCTCTCAAACTCGTCCATAGAGCCATCTGAATCTTCTTCTTCTTCACAAACACATCCCTTGTATCTTGAATCTCATGTTTGTTTGTTCTATCTTTTCACTTAGATGAGGATCTTCCTTGAGAATGCTCTTTTTTTTTTTATTCCTGGAACTATCTCAAATGTTTGCTATGTATATATGTATGCATATATTATGTATATCATGTATATATTCTTATCCTCATCATCATGTTTGCTATGTGTATATTCTTAGCCTCATCATCATATATATTCTTAGCCTCAAGCATTGAGGACGTATCCCCCTTATATCTACAGACTCTCTCCCAGACCTCCCATATTATTCCTTTTGTTAAACTTGACTAATTCCTAATGGAACTACATCCATTCCATGTAGTTCAGTGGACCTCTTTCTCCCATGCTGATTGTCGTCCGAATTTGGGCCACTTTCCCTGATTCACTGGAGAGTTTCGCCCTTTGACTACAGTCTTATCTTCTGCCACAAACACCAACATCTTGGGTCACTTTAGCATCCACAAAAAAGACTCACCCTATACCAAGCATGTCAAAGAAGCAATATAGGTTAGGGGCAAAGATGTGGACTGTGTAGGCTGCCTGCCTGTTTTCTGAAGCAGACAGCTCCAAACCCAAAGCAAGTTACTAAACTCTTAGCATCTTAATTTTCTCATCTGTGAAATAGGGATGATACAATAACTCATTTTAGGATTGTTGAGAGAAAAAATATTAGATAAAATATTACCTGGGTCATAATAAGCCCCCAGTAAATACAAAATATTATTAATTCCTTTCTCAGTATTCATGTCTCCACAGTGCACTCACAGCCTCCTCTTGAACCCCAAGTTGCTGAACCTATAAATTTCACCTACTCAAGAATCAGTATCTTATTAGAACCTCACTCCTTCCAGATTGCTTCTGAAATGCTGCCCCTGGAGCTTCACTCACTTTTATGGAGATTTCCAGTCACCGACTCCATTGTTTCAGCATAATTCTCAAGAGACAAACTTTCTCTTCAATTCTAACTACATGTGGATTTGATTCCTAAGAGCACCATTTCAAGAACACTCTGGTCATTTTCCCAAATTACATGAACTCTCCATATTTTTCATAACACCTACCTGGTCAAAAATGAGAGCTCTGGAGGCTCCTGGGTGGCTCAGTCAGTTAAGCATCCAACTCCTGATTTCAGCTCAGGTCATGATCTCAGGGTTGTGAGATCGAGCCCTGTATCAGGCTCCATGCTGGGCGTAGAGCCTACTTAAGATTCTCTCTATCCTTCTCCCTCTGCCCCTCCTCCCCCTAAAAAAAAAAGAAATGATAGCCCTGAATGATATAAAATACCTACTCTAATGATATCAAATGATATCTAATGATACTCCAGATTATACCAAATACCCAGTCCCAAGCAGCTGAGGATTATTGGGTATAACTACAAAATAAGCAGATTGGTTCAACCATTAACCAGTGGTCAACGACTTCCATTAGGCTCTACAAGTGACATTGCTCCTTAATTTATTAAAAAAAGAAAAAGAAAAAGAAAAGAAAAAATTTATCACAGAGGATCCCTTCAATACCACCAAAATTACCAGTATCCTTTTCTTTCTTCTTCTCCTTCCCTGCTGCTCTAAGAGAGGAATCACTCGGGCCGCCTGGGTGGTTCAGTTGGTTAAGTGACTGCCTTCGGCTCAGGTCATGATCCTGGAGTCCCGGGATCGAGTCCCACATCCGGCTTCCTGCTCAGCAGGGAGTCTGCTTCTCCCTCTGACCCTCTTTCTTCTCGTGCTATCTCTCATTCTCTCTCTCTCTCAAATAAATAAATAAAATCTTAAAAAAAAAAAAAAGAGAGAGGAATCACTCACGGTACCCTGGGGGAATTTCTGCAGGTGCCGTGGACGCACCACCCATTCCTTCTCAGGGCCCTCATATCTCTACTCTTGCTTTGCAAACCTCCTCTCCCTGGAGTCTTTCTATCATCCATAAACATGTTTAGACAAATTTCTCTCGTGGACGCCGCTATCTCTTCCAGTTATGGTCCTCTATCTCTCCTTTCACTCACAAACAAACTGCTTGAAAAAAATCATTAAATATCGGCTAGGGATTTTTTTGCACATTCTCTCCTATAGTGCCTGTGTACATTCTTTGACAGGGTTTCATGTTAATATTCATCATTCTTCTGCCTTAAAGACGTTTTAAAATCTTTAGGATACCTTCTTTGATCTTCTTGCTACTGGTCCCTCATCTCCATGGCCATGTTTGGAAACTGGTAACATTTTCCACACCTTATTTACTTGATTCCCCATCAGCAGTCCACACTGTCGGATACTCCTTTCTTTCTGGAACAGTCTTCTCTTGGCACAGATGATGTGACACTGTCCTGCTTTAATCCCATCTCTAGCTAATCCTCCTCAGATAACTGTATGCTTCCACTCTTCTCCTGGGCCACTCATTTTAGGAATTCCTGAAGGCTGTCATACCTTAAACTTCACTCACAATGTATTTCCTCATGAGACCACCTCATCTATATCTGGGCCTTCCGTTATGACTTCTATGCAGATGGTCACAAATGTGCCCGAGGGGCAGACTTTGCATTTTTCCAACAATCTCAAATTTTAAAAATTAAAAAGAAAGTTATTTCATAATATGTTGTGATAAAATTTTAAAAGCTCAAAAACAGGATGCTACTTTTAAATAGAAACAGACTTCGATAGAGACAAGCAATGGTGGCACACTCCAAAATGATACATTAATAAGGAATGAATGAGGAGACACGTCCCTTTGAAAATGAGAACAAAAAGCAGTGGAGTAGACTCATGCATAAGTGTTTGTTCCAAAAAATATTTAAGGATTATAAAGCTGGGTACTTATTTTTGTTCTCTAAAGCGATGATACGTGCACTTACTTAGTCATCTCACTTAACTTCTTCATATATAATTCACCATTCCCTGTCAGCTTTATTTTCACTAAAAATACATAATCACCAAGAATACAGACAAGAGTGATGGTTATTTACTGAATTGCTTTGCTTCAGCAAAATGAAAAGAGTGTTAGTGGGATGGACAAAAGGTATACTACAATGTTTGTTCAAGACCAGGTTTCAGGCAGACTAGTAAAAGTTGGATTACCCCCTTTCCACTACATAGTGTATTCTTTTGAGTACAGAAGTAAGACATTCTATAAATTTGGCAATTTTGTTAAATAAGTGATTTTTGAAGATGATACAACTATAATTTACATTTGTGTATAGGACTGTGTTTAAAAAAAGAGCCATGTAAGCACAGTAATTTCTAAGCTATAAAGAATATTCTTTCATTTGTAGCTGCCATCTAATTGAAAAGTTGAGTTACACTTGCTATTCTTCATTTCATAACTTCTTGATGTTTATATCTGAAAGGATCTTATTTCTTTGCTCAGGACACTATTGGCCTACAACCCAAATCTGCAACAAATATCTTTTGAAAAACTTGTGACTAGCTTAATTGGTTTCCCAAAAAGAAACCCCCTGTTGTCTTCTGTTCTGTTTATACAAGCAGCTCAGCTCTGCTTCAATATTGCTAACCTGCTATTCAGTTCACACTCTTGCTGCTTAAAGATAATTTCCATGAACATGCTGCTCTCCTCATTGTCCCATTGCTCTGCTTCATCTTTCCAGGGTCAGCTTATAGTCATTACTCTAAAAAACCTTCCTTGAACTTCTAGAATTGGTTGGAATCTCTCTGTGTCTCTCTGTGTGGCTCTGTTTTTTTATAAAGGCATAATTTACATATAATATTATATTCACTTCAGGCATAATTGACATATAACATATTCATTTCAGGTATATTAATTTCAATATTTCAGGTAAATATTGAATAATGATTCAATATTTGTATACATTGCAAAATGATCACCACAGTAAGTCCAATTAACATCCATCACCATACATAGGGAAATTTTTTCATTTCTTTTTTGTGTGTGTGATAAGGACTTTTAAGATAATTATCTTAGCAACTTTCAAATATGCAATAGTAGTATTAACTACAGTCACCATGATGTACATTACATACTCTCTCTTTTATGAATGTTCCCTTTCCCTACACACACACACACACACACACACACACACACACACACACACACACTAACATACTCTTGAGCCCCATCAGACCTGGGTTATTTGTCAGCACGTCTGGGAAGCATTAGAGTCTTCACTAGCACCCCCCACAGTTCTGCTATCACAGGAAACCACATGGCCATTGAAAGGCAAATTGCCCATCACCCTACTATAACTGCGGTTTCTATGAAGTCAAAATTGTTAACTCCCTTGCACTTGAATCATCAGTGCCCACTTAATAATTTATATATTTATTTGAGTACGTATTTGAATCTCAAGGGAAGAAAGTTAAAGAAAAATGGTGAAAGAGAGAATAATTTCTTTTTAAACAGAAATAGCCAAAATTTTAATTGTTTGGTGGAAAGGACCCTTTTTATCTTTTCAGCACAGCTTTACTCACATTAATAACCTAGCTAAAAATTCACACAATGCAATGGGCATAAAGACTGGACTAAAACTCCAAAGACCTACAACCTAGACTGCACTGCAGTTTTAAGACTAATTTGTTGATTGTGTGACCCTGACTGATTCTCTTTAATTCTTCTAGACCTGAATTTTCCAAACTGAAGATTGAGTAGGGCTGGACTAGACTACTGGTTTTTACTGGTGCTCTATTACTTTTCTCAGGATGGTAACAAATTACCAAAAAGGTGGTAGCCTAAAAGAACAGAAATTTATTCTCTTGAAATTCTATAGTTCTGAAGGCCAGAATTCTTAAATAATTAAGACTAGGCCAGAATCAAGGTGTTGGCAAGTCTATGTTCCCTTTGGAGGCTCTAGGGGAGACTCCGTCCCTTGTCTCTTCCAGCTTCTGGTGGCTGACTGTATGCCTCTACTTGGGGCTGCCTCACCCCAAGCTTTAAGACCAGCATCTCCAAACTTCTCTCTACTCCATCTTCATGTCACCTTTTCTGTGAGTCAAACCTCCTTATGTCTCTCCCTTGTAAGGATGCAAGTGATACACTTAGGGCTCACCAGCATACTCTGCGATAACCTCCCCATCTCAAGAGCCTTAATCACATCAGCAAAACCTTTTTTCCAAATAAGGTAACATTTATAGGTACCAGGTTTTGGATCTGTTATCATTGCAGGTGGGGGCATTTTCCAGCCTATCACAGTAGGATTATTTCCTACTGCAGCTACTACTATTACTACTACTAATACATTGGAAATCTCTCTCTAAATGAAGTACAAAAAGGAAATCTTATATAATCAACACATAAGGCAGAGTTGCCTGTTTGAGGCAAAGATGGTCATGGTCAACCTTTCCTCTATCTTTTTTCAACCTGGTCCTCTTTCTCCATAGTTGATCTTGAATCCCTATGGTCCTCAAGAGCAGTTTGCAAATCTCTAGATTGAATAAATCTAAGTACTTCATAAAGACTAAAATGATGTCATATTCCACTTAAAATAGCATAGAATTATTAATTTGTAAGGAAGCAATTAAAATATCCTGGAAATTAGAAATACTACTTTGTTCAAGTTTTCAAAGAAACTGTATTATTCCAACATAAAGAAATCAGTTTGATAAGAATATAATTTTACCTTAAACATCTATAACTTGGTACTTTACAATAATACTGCACAAAATTGCGGAAAGAATGAATATAAAACTAATATAAATTATATGATTCAGAGTCTTAATATTGTAGTATTCAGGTTCTCACTTATTTTTATTTTATTATGTTATGTTAATCACCATACATTACATCATTAGTTTTTTTTTTTAAAGATTTTATTTATTTATTTGAGAGAGAGAGAATGAGAGATAGAGAGCACGAGAGGGGAGAGGGTCAGAGGGAGAAGCAGACTCCCTGCTGAACAGGGAACCCAATGTGGGACTCGATCCCAGGACTCCAGGATCATGGCCTGAGCCGAAGGCAGTCGCTTAACCAACTGAGCCCACCCAGGTGCCCCACATCATTAGTTTTTGATGTAGTGTTCCATGATTCATTGTTTGCGTATAACGCCCAGGACTCCATTCAAGTTCTCACTTATTTTTTTAAAGATTTTATTTATTTATTTGAGAGAGAGTAAGAGAGAGAGCATGGGCAGGGGGAGGGGCATAGGGAGAAAGACAAGCAAACTCCCTGTTAAGCAGGGAGCCCAGCTCCGGGCTTGATCCCAGGATCCTGAGATCATGACCTGAGCCGAAGTCAGATGCTTAACTGACTGAGCCACCCAGGAGCTCTGTCAAGGTCTCACTTATTAGTAGGAAAAATATATATTAAGTGCTATAAATATTTTGCTTATTATATGATTTGCAAACTTCCATCAGTTTGTTATTGAGACTTAAATTTATTTATGGAGACTTATTTTATGTGATGTGTAATTTTTTATGTGATAAATCTATAATGTTTCATCTATGATTTCTGTATTTGATATTAAACCTGGGTAGGCCCTCATCTTCCAACACGTGTTCTGCCTAACAAGTAATAGACAAGCAAAAAGCAAAAAATAATGGCTGAATGAATGATTTCATCTCAAAATAATCCATATTGTCTTCCAGTATAAATAGTTTTAATTTTATTTTTTTAAGATTTCATTTATTTATTTATTTGAGAGTGAGAGAGTGTGAGCATGAGAGAGAGAGAGAGAGATCACAAGCAGGGGGGAAGGACAGAGCGAGAAGCGAGCTCCCCGCCCAATGCAGGACTCCATCCCAGGACGCTGAAATTATGACCTGAGTTGCAGGCAGAAGCCCAGCCAATTGAGCCACCCAGGCACCCTATATTGTTTAATTTTAAGACATTTGAATGTTTAATGAATTTGAAATTTATTTATTTTTAAAGATTTATTTATTTATTTGAGAGAGAGAAAGTATGTGTGCACACACACATGAGGTTGGGGAAGGAAAGGGCAGAGGAAGAGGGAGTGAAGCACATGCCCCCCTGAGCAGGGATCCCCATGTGGGGCTTGATCTCAAGATCCCAAGATCATGACCTAAGCCAAAATCAAGAGTCAGATGCTTAACCAACTGAGCCACCCAGACACCCCAAATTTAGAAATTTATTTAGATGACATGTGTGGTAGGGACTCAAGTCTTCTTCCAAGTTGATAAAAAATATTTCCAATATCATTTTCTAATTAACCAGTGGAATTTCCATTAATATAACATGCTTCTTGTGCAATATTCTATGTTTATACAGAATAGCATCTACTTATAAATGCTTGGGATTTTCTGTACTACTTTTACCTGTCTGTCTACCTTAAAGAAAGTATACTATATACTCTTGTGTTAATAGTTCATTATATGGGTGAATATCTTACTAACAATCACAAAATTAAAATAATAATATTTGCAATATTTTATCACGGAGACACAACAAAGTCTTACCCATGTAGACTTGTAATTTTTTTCAGAATCTTCCTTTTCATGATTTTCTCAGTGATATAGAATCATATTTGAAATAACAAAAGTTTTGTGTTGTGATTCACTGCTTCCTTCAACTTGTAAAGTTGTTTTTGTGAATTTTAAGCCTTCTTTTTGACTTCAGGAGTTTTTAACCAAAAGAATATATAAGTTGTTAAATGTAAAGTAAGTTATCATGTTACCAATAATTATCTATCCAAATGTAAAGGAAATGCATCATAATTAAATTGATGAAAATTTTATGCTACTTATATATGCTACTTATATAAACTAGAAAACTTCTTGCAGAGTATAAGGATCCAGCCCACTGAAATAATGATGCTTGGCCAATATTTGTTAAATACATTAAATAATATTTTAAAATGTATTTATTGTATAATCACAACCTTTTTGTTAGTATATGGTCTTATCAACTTTCTATCTATATTTACACTTGGATGATGCCTGGCCCTTATCAAAAGCTCAATAAATGTCAAATACATGTATTTTCCACAAAGATTACATTAATAGGTTAAATAGAAACATATAGTCAAGATGAAGTTTGACAAGGAAACGTCCCAGGAAATTATTATGATCTATGGGTGTTTCCCTAATAAAAGAGATATTTAAAGTGGACCACAGCTGGGGCGCCTGGGTGGCTCAGTATGGTTAAGCATCTGCCTTTAGTTCAGGTCATGATCCCAGGGTCCTGGGATGGAGCCAGGCATCAGGCTCCTTGCTCAGCGGGGAGCCTGCTTCTCCCTCTCCCTCTGCCTGCAGCTCTGCTTACTTGAGCTTTCTCTCTCTCTGTCAAATAAATAAATAAAATATTTAAAAATAAATAAATAAATAAATAAATAAAGTGGACCACAGCAAAAAGAAAAAAAAAGTCTTCTGACAAAAGTGTGTTTTATGCTCACTGTCCACTGTAGTTGAAATAAACTGATGGAGCCTATTAAATTATTACAGTGGCAGGTTTAGAGATTGTACTCGAGAAGAAGTGACAATTTTATTTTTTTAATATAAAAAATTCAAAAGATTTTTTTCTTAATATAACTCAAAAAGAGAGCTTTTTAAAATAGAGATGTTAAATATTTTTTATATTAAAATTTGAATTATAATAAATAGATAAAAACTATAAATATCTGTTCATACTTGTCTGGTATACTTTGGCAAATTGAGGTAGCATAAGAGAATAATAAGATCTTCCTGAAAACACTGTAACTTTTGTATAAGTTGAAGAGTTAAACTATTAGATCAACATATAATAATTGAGACTGGAAAGAAGAAAATTCTTGCCTATCCAAGGAAAGAGTAATCGTTGACCATACCTGAATTGGTTTTAACAAACTATCAAAGACAGAGTATTTGCCATAAGATATAGGAATGGTCAACAATCAAATCAGGAAGATCATTGTTGGCAGTGATTCTCTGGCATTTTCTATGAAAGATGGGTCCAGACATACTCTGTCCTTGTGACAGACAGAAATTTATGGTAGAATAGATATACCAGGTAGTATAGGCTGACATCATTAGACATTAGTATCATATAATTTCCCTTAGTTCAAATTCCATGCTTTTACAAAGCCATTGTTTGAAAATCATTTGACTTCTCTTATAAATTCTTCTTCAAGAAGATAATGTACTGAACTTGCTGATATATTCTTTGTCCGTTTTGCAGGATATCTAATAAATTGTCAATATGATTTACACATTCATTTTTACTTATTATTATCTTTGTTATCTATCTATCTACCTATTTATTTATTTGATAATGGCAGTTCCTCCACAAGTAAGCTATGTTCTGGAACATTGAAACAATAATTTCTTGGTCTAAAAGAACAAGGCAAGACCCTGGCTTGTATTAAATTCATAAATGTAACTCTATAAACTTTTGCCTGGTGACATTATCCTATTTTTCCCCCAAAAGCACCATTAGCATATTTAAGTTAATTGTTTAGAAATGTAGTATTTCGCACAGTATATGTAATATTTTCTCTCTCAAGACTCTGCTTCAACATGATTAAGATTAATAATTCATAATTATTGATACGGTTGGAAAATCTTGACAAATTTTCAGATTTAACAAGAACAACAAAATATACAAGAAGTTTCCAAGAAAAACTATCCAAACTTATAGGACCCAAATGACACACAAATTGAAATGTCTGATACTTAAAAAAGGTATACTTGTAACTATCCTTAATAAATGGTACCTGAAAAAGACCTATTATTGGTTAAATGTGTTATATATTATACAGATAGTTATATTAAACAAGCTTTTATAAGTAAAACCTAATTTATTTTAAAATGTCTGCCCCTATGCAGATTGTTAAATGACATAACAGTTAACAAAAATGAAATATGGCAGTTTTAAAACATAGGTGAGCATTCTTTGACACTTCTTTCATTGAAAAGTGGGATCCAGGTCCTTTTCTCATGAATCTCAGTGGGATGGTGACCATAAAGTACAACAGAAATAACACTATGTGATTCTCAAGGCTAGGTCAGAGGAACTCTTGAAGCTTCCACCTTGGTATCTTGGAGGGCTTGCTCACTAGAAATTCTTTCCAGGTACACTCCTTACAGAACCCAACCACCACGTTGCAAGCCATATCAAAAGGCCATATGCAGGTGCTCTCATTGACAGATCCAGCTATACCAAACTTTAAGTCATCCCATCCCAGATACCAGCCATGTGATTGAAGAAACCTTCAGATAATTCTAGACTCTAGCCTTTTGAGTCAATCCTGGATGTTTAGACTTCCCAAGTGAGGCCTCAGATGTAGGAGAGCAGATGCAAGTCATATTTGCCATGTCCTATACAGAGTCTTTACTTTGAGAATCCTTTAGTATAATAAATGTTTGTTGCTTTCAGTATTAAGTTATGTTAGGGTTCTTCAGAGAAGCAGAACGAATAGCATATAGCTATAGGATAAAATTTATTAAGGAACTGGGTCATGCAATTATGGAGATTGTAAGCCAGTTGTGTAAACTAGTTAGAATCCAAAGACTTGAAAAGCAGGGAAGCCAACGGTGCAGATTCCAATTCAGGTCCAATGGCCAGGAACATAGGGGATAGGAAAAAATTCGATGTCCCAGATCAAGCAATCAGTCAGAAAGGGCTGAATTCTTTCTTTCTCCAAGTTTTAGTTCTATTCAGGCCCTCAACATATTAAATGATGCCCATTCACAGTGGGGAGGGCAAATTGCTTTACTAAATCTTCCAATTCAAATGTTAATTTCATCCAGAAACACCCTCACAGACACATACAGAAATAATGTTTAGCCAAATATCTGGGCATTTTACGATCCAGGCAACAACCTGACATAAAATTGACCATCACATATGTATATAGGATTGTTTCTTATGCAGCTGTACAGAACCAAAACAGATAATAATAGCAACAACAACAAATAGCAAGCATTTCTTTTGAATTTCCTATGTGTTAGATATTGTTCTAACCCGTATTGGTAAAACACTTTGTGGAATCCTCACAATATATCTCTGAAGTACATACAATTCTCATTCTTATTTCAGGTTGAGAATATTTAGACTCAGGAAATTAGTTATTTTGACCAAAGTTACTAAAATAATATACTTCAAAAATTTATTTTCAGTGTTTGTTGTTCAAACTAAAGGCCAACTAAATGTGTTATAATCTCATCTTTTAAATAATATTGGTTAATAATAAAATTCTATATATAAGATTTTCTTTGCATTTGTAAGCATATTCTAATGCCATATGCTGTGATTGAAACCCATATTTTTTCCATAATCAAGTTTGCCTAAAGGCTTCTGCCTATTTAAAGGAGCTGATAGTACATCACTGTTACATTGCTCAAATTGCCAAAATAACAGTTAGGGTTTTTAATCTTTAATTATTTATTCATCAAAATAAGTGTTCCTTTGGCATGTTAATATTCTTCAATAAAGTAGCTAAGTAACAAGTCATTTGACTTCACATTCCAAAAATGCAACTGACCAGGTAAATTGCATACTTTCTAAATACTAACATTTATGAAAACTATATACAGTGCATTTGCACATTCAAACCTGAGATTAGAATGAAATAAATAAATCACTGGGTGCAGAAAATGCAAAAGGAATTAAAAATAAAAACAAGGGTGAATGGTGTGGAAGGATAAAGGCAGTTGTCACAGTAACCCATTGGCTTATTCATGTGGAGTCAGAAGGTAAAGCCTTAACCTGTGAAATGCAGAGTTGAAATTGAGAAGTCTGAAAAAAATATGGAGAAATTTAAAGAACTATTAAATTACTAAATGTATAAACTGAGAAAAGCTCATCAGTCCAATCATATAAATAGGTGAAAAAAGGAAACTTGTATGTCTGTCATAGGATCCAAGTGGATAAAAGAAAGTCTTCAAATTCATAATCATACCTTGTACCTTACAAACTTTTTGTTTGAAGTGATCAGTAGTTCCTAAACCTCCAAACTAGGAAAGACCATAAAAATTGCACTACTGATAGCCCAGAAGTGCTTGGTAAAATAAAATACAAAATTCCTCACATCACAGGATAACTACTAATATAGCCCACTGAAGAAGAGCATCACAATGGGAGCTAATAAGAGAAACCAACACTAGGAGTGACAGTCAGAAGGATTAGTAATCTTCAAACAGTTGCATAATAAAATAATATGTTAAAGAATGCAAAAGAAATATGCTAAAACAGGTAGAGGCATATAACAATGAACTGATATCACTATAAGATAAAATAAGAAAATATGGAAAACATGCCAGATATTGTTTACAAATTATCAAAACTCTTAGAAGCAAAGAATAGTTAGTCACTGATGTGCACAATATTTAGAAAATGAACAAACTGCAAGGTAAAATCGAGGAAAAGACCTGAAATGCACAGGGTTCCAAATTATGACAGAGCAATTAAAAAACATGGTGAATAAAAAGTGAGAAGCTAAAAAGTAGGAACGCCATAGAAATTCAAAAGTAGATGCCATTGAAATTGGAGAATGGTAATATTTGAAGAAATACTGTCTTAAAATTTTCCAGAATTTTTAACTTTTTTTTTTTAAGATTTTATTTATTTGACAGAGAGAGCACAAGCAGAGGGAGAGAAAGGGAGAAGCAGGCTCCCTGCTGAGCAAGGAGCCCAATGTGGGAATCGATCCCAGGACCCTGGGATCATGACCCGGGCCAAAGGCAGCTGCTTAACCAACTGAGCCACCCAGGTGTCCCAAAATGTTCCAGAATTTTTGAATGACGTGAATCTTTGTGTTTTTCTATAGCTCAGGAGTTGGGAACTGAGGTGGATATAATCAGAAAAGAGATAAACTCAAAGTCATATGGAGAAGAAAGATGACAAAATTCTTTGGTTTTGTATGCTGGTATAAAAGTAGTGATAAAAGGTATAAACAAACTATTCACAATGGCCCTAAAGCAGATAATGGTGGAAGTAAAAGCCAGAGTGTACTACCTTGGATAGGAAGACTTCAAGGACTCCGGTGGACTCCTGATGGTAAAAGTAGTAAGGCTAGTTGCAGGCTAGTTGCACTGAGCTTTTTGACTTCTACCCTCAAAGGGCAGAAGCTTGTAAAGGGGACTCTTACCCAGAACAGATGATGACCAGGACTCCTTGTTTACCCTTCATAGATTTATATAAACCTATAGTAATTAAACATTTATTTTTTTATTATTATTTTTTAGAGAGGGGGAGAGAGAGAGAGAGAGGAGGGGCAAACATAGAGGGAGAGAGAGAATCTTAAGCAGCCTCCAAGCCCAGCACAGCAAGCCTGACGTGTTCAACCTCACAACACTGAGATCATGACCTGAGCTGAAATCAAGAGTCCAGCGCTTAACCTACCGAGGCACCCAGGTAATCCCCCCTTTTATTCAACATTTATTTTTTAAATAAATCTACAATAATTAAGAAAGTATGGCATGGGCATGAAGTTGGAAAATAAAAAAAAATTAAAGAAGTCTCAGAAAGAGGCCAGTGTGGACATGCAACCACTACATATGATAAAGTAGTGTAAATCAGTGAGGAAAGACTTGCTGGACTAAATACATATAAAAAGGAAAATAATTAAGATCCCTACGCCATGAGGTATGCCAAAATATATTCAAGCTACAAATGTAAAGAAAAAAAAAAAAAAGAAAGAAAATATTTTTCAAGAAAGCCAGAAGAGAATCGTAAGATTCACAGGATTTTACCCATTATTTAAAATATACAAACTCATTATGGATCAAAAAATGAGAAAAAAGAAACTCTTAGAAAATTATAAATTAACTTATGTTGCTTCACTAGATGTAAGCAAAATAGAAAAATATATTTGTGCTTAAATAGGTGTGGTTAATTATTTTTCAAACTAAAAAAAGCAAAACAAAAGAGAGAGAAGATATTTTTATTTTTACATCAGGTAGGGAAATATTTCTTAGGCAGGGCCTACATAGGACAAAGAAATCAGAGGAAGAATGCCTACAAATCAGTAAGAAAGAAAAGATGAGCATTGGGAAAATGGCAAAGAATAGAGAAAGAATAAACTTATTTTTACCAGAAATGGAGGAAATGCAAGTTAAGGAATTTATATACCACTTAATATCCATCATATTGACCAAAATTAATGTCTGATAACATTTACTATTATGTGGTGAGAGTATGAGGAAATGAAACTTTTTATAGCTTTGTTGATGAGAGTTAAATTGCTATAATTTTGAAATTAATTTGGCAATATCAAGAAAAGTTGATTATGCACATATCCTTTGACCTAGAAAATAAACTTTAATGTATCTTTCTGTGAACAGGAGACAAAAAAATGCTAATTATTGCAGTTTCTTTTTAAAAAGGAAACTATGAAAATAATTTAACTCTCCCTTGGTACAAAAAAATGGATAAAATGATTTATTCATATGAGTAAAACTACTAAGTGGTAAAAATAGATGAATGATACATATATCCCTATGAAGATTTTATAATTATGAGGCCAAATGAGTAAGAATACATACAAGTATGAAACTATATAATGCTTTAAAATATACATTTTTAAATATTAGTATTATAATGACACATAAATGTATAAGTTCTAATCTATAAATCTGAGTGGAAAATGTCAACCTCAGGGTCCTTTTACCTCTGGGAAAGGTAAAGGTAAGAGGAGTGAGTGCAAGGGGGCTTCTATCTGTATCATTTTAGTTTTCTTTTCAAGCTGTTTTTTGGAAGCCAGTATCTATTTAATCTTGATGGTGAGTACATGTTGTCTTATGATTGTTAATTTCTATATATATATATATGATATTCTTCATTATTTTACATAAAGCAAGTTTTTAGAGGAAAAATATTAAAAGATTTGGTTAAGAGCAAAACTGCAATTCAAGAATAGTTTGCAATCGTGACTTTACTATAGTATAAATTAGGTAAGGCATATATTAACATAAAATTAGTGATTTTCCCAGGCAAGGGTCAGTAATGGTTCATCCTAAGAGTACATAGGGTATTACTGGAAACCTTAAATAGCTTAATGCTAGGGAGATGACATATGAGGTAATTTCTACTTTGTGTAGAGAAACACACACACACATAAATGTAACAACATACTCCACTACAGGATTATTTTACAGGGTGATACAATATTTGGTAGAAAGTGTTGCATTGACAAAAAGTGCCAAAGTGATTGTAATAAAAGATTAAAGTGCTGATGTGTTTTAAGTGGCTTTAATATGTAGCATTTTTCCTCCTGAGCAATCCCACGCTTTGAATATGTCTGCGGATGCTTTGGGGTGAAGTTCAGAGCATAAAGCTTACTTTTGCAAGGGCTGCACTGCCAACGCCCAGATAGCTTCTCTCCTGTGTTCTCTGGAAGGGGCGAAGGATATGTAAAGGAAGACTAAGTAAAGCGACTAGAGTCCCCTCTCTTCTCCAACACCATAGCTATTGGGAGGACATGTATCCATTCTCCTTCCCTACTCTGAATCTGCTTCTCACTTTACCTGCTCAGAATCCAGGACTGCCTCATGATGCCACATTTTCCCAGTACGTACATTAGCCTAATGCAGGAATCCAGCTCCCCCCTCTCTCCTGGGCTCCATACTGCCTCATGTGGAACACAAGTAGGGGGGTGTCTTCTCTCCTTTTTTATCCATGTTAGGTTAGTAAGCACCTGCTCTGAGAACAGGCCATATTTTCTCTTTTCTTACTGACAGGCTTGACTTCCAAGATTTAGAATCAAGGAAGAAGCATAAGACTGTTCCAGAGTACAAGTCAGAGTCACACAATCCAGGTTAGTTTATGCCAGTAAGCTTGTATTGTTGTTGATTTGAGCAGACCCAAATAATCACAAAGTATACTTTGATTCCCATTCAGCTCTGCACAGGACTCCCTCAGGGACCCTTCAGGGGAAGAGGGATGATTGACAGGAAAATATTTCATATCCGTGGCAGGGAAATATTTTAACACTATTAAAATATTGTCAATATTTTCTGCAGACCCCATATGAGTAAACTCCTAGTCCCTGTGCAGGAAAATGGGAGTACTATAGATTTTAATCTAGGCACCAAAAAGCCTGAAATGAAAATTCCCTAGAAAGGAAAGTCTCTAGAAAAGCTTACATATTAACCAGTTTACACACCCCGAGTTATCTTTAATAATTGGCAAAACAGTGTTCTTATCTGTGTGTTTAAATTTTTTGGTTGATTGTTTTTTTATTTTACCCCCCAGGAAGCCCAATTAACTAGAGTAAGAATTATTTTCAAATGGGAATATTTATTTTTTGTATAGTTATGCTTCTTTTTAATTAGACTAACATGATCTGCTAATTAAATTCCCTTGGAAAACAAGGCTTGCACTATTAGGAAATGTATTTCCACAAATGGTTTTACCATCTCTACCATTTAGAAAAATATTAAGAAGTTTTTCCAAAACTCATCAGCAATACTGGGAAGTATTAGGTTTTCTATATATGCCAATTCTTTGGAGAATTTATAAAAGAGTAAATGGTTTGCATTTGTTTCTTTCTTCCCTGTGCAGCACATAACAAATCCAAAACTGCTGAATAGCAAAGAGACATTTTCTTGTAGATATAAAGAGTTGTACAAATGTTTTCTGTCTCAGGCTGGAGCAGGAAAAGAGATGGCGTGTTCACTATGACAGGACAAAGCAGGCTGGGAGGGCCAGATCATGGAATCTGCCCCCAGGGTTAGGTCACACATAGGACACAGCTGATGCAGCAGGTGCCAGGAGGAAGTCTAGCCATGCAGGTCAAACCTGGTATGGAAGGAATAGGCCATAGAGAGTAATACATTTCCATACAAAATTGTGCATCAGAAAGCTCCAACATGGGAGGCATTTTACTAATAGGCAAGTCAGGAAGAGCAATAAGGAATCAAAAAACAAATGATACTTATGAATATCAAACCAGTAATCAGGAAATCAACAACAGGAAAGTCTTCAAGGGTGGGAGGAAATAGAACTAATTCAGAAAGGTGTGTGGGGTGCCAGAGTGGAAGAGCATATACACACATTGATCCATTTAATCCTCAGTAATCTGAAATAGTTTCCATTTTATGAATAAGGAAACTGTGAACCATTAGGTTCATTATAACTGGTACCTGGTATTCATACCTGGTATGACCCTAATTCCTTAACCCATTGAACATGATAATCATGTTATATTTAATTAACATACAAATCAATAAATCACCCCCTGGCTGAGCAGTTTGGGATGAATAAATATAAATTGTTTCAAATAACACAAGTTGTAAAATGTTAAGGGGTCTCACTGTTATTTATCCTTATTAATTTATATTTTTATAACTACAGAGGTAATATTAAACATTTGTCATAAGGTCATTGGGGGGAGATAAGGCATTACACAGTGTCTAGGCAGTATCTGAGGTCTACACAGCACTTCTCGGTATTCAGGAAGATGCCGTCCCTATGTGATTAAGGTCCCAATTAAGATTGTTGATAGATGTTCCTTACAAAAAAAGTAAGTTTTGGGGAAGATGGTAGAGACGGTGCTATAATTTAACCGAAACTCTTTTCATATTCCGCTTTCCTGTATATGTGGAAAACCATACATACAGTATGTAGAATTTACCAAATTTATCTCACCATAGACCATCTGTTTGTACTGAATCAGCATGAGTAATTTTTTTACTTTGATAACCAGTGCTCTTTGGGGGATGTAGGGGGTGAAGGAGAGATCGGTGGAGGGAGGTTTGTTTGGGGAGGAACCTCACAAGAAGAAAATAGAATAAGAATCCCGGAATAACTGGGATCCCTTAATGAGCCAAAAACTTAGTCCCTGAGGAAAAAATTAAAGTTGAGTTTTTAATACTCAGTTGAATAGGTCTGAGTCAGACAAGCAGCAAGGCTAACTTAATGTTGAGCTCCAAAGTATTACGTTAGTGTTGCTTAAATCTCTTCTGCCTAAAATCTGGGGTGTTTTACTTTCTAGACAGATGATGAGTAAACAAGTGGGTGCAAATGTGTACATGGGGTGCAAAAGGATCCAGCTCTGAGAAGAAAAATACAGGATATTAAAACCAGCTGGGATTGCAGAAAAATTCAAGGTGAATATATCCCCTTTGATCTCTAAATCCCTATTCTGGATTAAAATAATACAAAATAGTTAAATTGCATAAAAATGATAGCTTGATAGATTCGGTTGATAAATTGGATTCTTTAAAAGCATGAAGCACATATGCTATGCAGGTGAAAATCATCTTGTGAGGAAAATGCACATCAGTAAATAAAACAATCAATCTGCTAATAGTGTATGTCCCTTTGGGTACCAAATTTGAAAACATTTGGTAATTTTCTGTCAAGATGGGTACACAAATCCAGTCTCTATGTTACCCTCAAACAGTTAGACCATGGAAAAATAAATCATTTTGAATAAAATAAGGCTTTTGTTTCTTTTTCTTTCCCAATCCCAGAAACTCTATGATATTATTCCTATTATAAATATCACAAGGTTATTCTCCTCACTTGCACATTCACTGAAGCAATAAATCAGTGACTAATTGCACTTCACAGTCTCCATGTTAAGTGTGGTGTGTGATGATTTACATTATTTAGAACTATAAAAGTGAGATTAAATCGTTGCCATCAATGATTGCAGTAAAGGGCATAGAAGGAAATTGTAGCATTTTAATGAAAAGGGTAGCTTCTGCTTGGAGGCACTATCACTACTCTACGGCTCTCTTGGTGTTCCTAATGTTTTACCCTTTAGGGTCAGAGCAATTACTGCAATTCTCTATGGAACCAATATTTTGCCATGTTTTATCATCTCAATATAGATGCATTTAAAATGGTGCAATGTCATCATCATTGCCACTATGGAAGATAAGCCTTCAGGTAAAACTTAGCATTATCCCACAAGATAAATTTTTTATAACATTTTCAGTTTGAAATTTGTCATGTGTACTTTGCAATGTCACCATAAGTTTCTGAAAGGCAGCACATGTTTTTAAAAATTAGAAAATAATGGCTCGGTTCCTTTCCACCAAGCAATATGTTCCAAACTAACTTGATTGAACTGATAAAACATGATTATCCTCAAATAAGATGATATGCTTTCTATATCTTATAAACCTGCCATTACAGTAAATGCAGCGATTCCTAGTATATACCTCTAACCTTTATATTGCCTTAGATAAAGCCATATCTCACCAACTTTATTTCTATAGTTTAGCATTCTGTAAACTGCTACTGAAGGAAGAAAAATAATGAAAATTGGTAGTTAGAAGAAATGTTTAAATTATAGAGTTTCTCAGAATTCATATTTGTAATCTTTAATTATGGAAATTACAAGACATTAAGGAGTATTTTCTTGGCTTGAAGGGCAAAAGGCAATCTTGTGACATTATAGCAAATAATAAAAACAAAAGCCAAAAAAGTATTACAGAGTTAAAGAGAATCCCACATAAGCCACAGCTCTTTCCACCTTAGGTACCCATCATGGAGCCATTTGCCTAAAGCACTGATGACAAACCTGGGAAAAATCTCACTGTAGGGGAAAATGTCTTCAAGATGCATTTACTTCACAGGAAATGCATTAATACCATAGAAGAATTTTTGAGCAATCAATGCCTGTCTCTTAAATTGCCTTAATCCTTCCATTTTTCCTTTCCAGATCATCTTTAAATTTAGAGATAAATACAAGGTCAAACATGAGACACAGTGTGCACTGGGCAGAACTGCTTGAGTATATGCAATGGAGGGCAGTACAGAGAGAAAGGGAAAGGGTGCAAGCTGATCTGCCCTTGGGAAGTCTATTGGATGACACAGGAACATGAACCAGACACAGTGCCCTCGACAAGAAATCTTGTCAGCACCCCAGGATATCCCCATGTCCCATCCAGTCATTATCCACTTGTACTTGGCAATAACAATCATGACTCTGACCTCTAACATATGGCTTTTCATCTGTATGACCATCCTTAATTCTAGGTTAATAATCCCATATCTGAAACTATTTAAGAGAGACAGGCATCTCTCACAGAAGAAGCTAAGAAATGTCTCCTGCCTTGCCTTTCCATTTCCCAGTTGAAAATAGATAATTATATTTTCACCTTTCAAACTGATTTAAAGTCTGGAAAAAAATACGGACAACTGATGGTAAATCAGGCTAAACAATTATGAGAAATCCTTAGTAGTTTATCTTTGGGGTTACCTCCACATGAGTGGTCTAGAAATTCAAAGGTGATTGATAGAACAAAGAAAGCTACATAATTAGAATAATAGATAAATATAAGGAGAAAAAGAAAGTAAGGGCGATATAAAGGATAAAATAGAAATTATTTTAACCTCATATTTTTAATTTCTTAGTCCCTCTTTCTTTATTGAATGCATATCAAATTGCTTTAACTAGTCAGAAGGCTTTAACGCTCCTTGAGGATTAAAATAAAGCATTCTGCTAATTTTTTTTCAATTTTATTTTACAACCTCTTATTGGAATCCTTAGCCTTTATAGTACTCTGCAAAAATCTTCTCATAAGCTTAAAAACAAGGAGTAAAACTCACTAGTATCATTATAGGCACAATATAAAATCTACATGGCAATGCCTTTTGCCATGAATTGTAAAGGCAAATATTTTAGAAAGTATATCATGTAAAGACTTTGTGATTTCATTATAAAGGAACAACTAAAATAACAGGAGTCATCAGATTAGAATTACCTCATTTTCCCACCAACAAATCTAATAACCCACTCATATGCGTTTCCATAAAATTTGCCTGTCTTCCTATCACAGTATATTGTGCAATGAATCCCACTGCAATCTCTCTCATCTGTATCATAAAATTTTCCCACACTACTGGATTGTTTTCCTTTAGTTCACAGACACGTCTTGCAATATTTCTCAACTTCAAACCAAACCAGAGCAACACACAAACCATAACCTTCCCTTGATCCCATACTGCCTAGCCGCAGCTCCCTTAATTTATCCATCTTTGTAGCAAACACCACCGGACGTACTATATATTTGCTGCTTCCTTGTCCTCATCTTCCACTCTGTCCTCATCAATTCCACTCTCCACAACTCCTCTGAAAGAATTATTTCATGGTCGCTGAAACCTCATCTTGCCACACCCACTGGTAAATTCTCAGTGGGTTCCCACCTTTCTCTCTCAGCAGCACTGACACCATTGATCATCCTCCCCTTGAGCCACTCTCTTCCCTTGACTCTTAGGAAGTCATATCCATACTGGTTTTCCTTCTAAGCCAATGATCGCTTCTTTTCAATTTCCTTTTCTGATTGTTCCTTTCTCCCTGACCTTTAGATTTTTCAAGTGTCCCTTGACTAAGTCCTCAGAACTCTTCTGTCTCCACACTCACTTTCTAGGTATTCTCATCCCATCCCTTGGCTTTAAATATCATCTCTGGGGGCACCTGGGTGGCCCAGTCGGTTAAGCGTCTGCCTTCAGCTCAGGTCATGATCCCAGGGTCCTGGGATCGAGTCCCGCATCGGGCTCCCTGCTCAGCGGGGAGCCTGCTTCTCCCTCTCCCTCTGCCTGCTGCTCCCCCTGCTTGTGCTCTCTCTGTCAAATAAATAAATAAAATATTAAAAAAATAACTAAATATCATCTCCGTGCTGATGCATTCCAAATGTGTATCTTTCAAATGTGTGTCTCCAGCCTTAATCTTTTTTCTGGGTCTCAGACTGATATATCCTACTATCTAATGAGCATTTCCACCACAGATGTCCAAAACAGAAATCTTGGTTACCCTCCTATGATCACCTTTACCCTTGATCAAATATGTTCTTACTCCTCAGTAATGTCAATTTCAACCCTCCAGTTGCTCAAGTTGATAACTAACTA
Organism: Callorhinus ursinus; assembly: GCF_003265705.2. Lineage (NCBI taxonomy): Eukaryota > Metazoa > Chordata > Mammalia > Carnivora > Otariidae > Callorhinus > Callorhinus ursinus. The sequence goes on from NW_027397066.1 coordinate 79,176,228, forward strand.
GTAATTATGCCAGGGAACTTTTTTCAAAAGTAACTGTACCTACTATGGGTTGAATTTTGTCTCCTCCTCTAAATGAATTTATGTGTTGAAGTCCTAACCCCCTGTAACTTGGAATATGACCATATTTATTGATGAGGTCTTTACAAAGGTAATTAAAATAAAATGGAGGTAATTAGAGTGGACCCTAACCTAGTATGACTGATGTCCTTAAAAGAACAGGAAATATGAACACAGATAGTTCCAGAAGGAAGATGATGAGAAGAAATAGGGAGAAAATTGTCTTGTATAAGCCAAAGAGAAGGGCCAGGAAGAGAACCTTACCTCATAGCCCTCAGAAGGAAGCAACCTTGCCAGCACCTTGATCTTCTAGCCTCCAGAACTGTGAGAAAATAAATTTCTGTTGTTTGAGCCACCCAGTCTGTGGTTCTTCGAAAAGGCACCGTAGCACGGTAATACAATAGCCACCCCATCAATGTGTCCTATCAGCTCTACCTTCAAAATATATCCCAACTCTGACCATATTCAGTGCTAAATGCATGCTCTACTCTACCTCTCCCCTGAGGACAGTGAGAACCTGCTAATTAGTCTTTACTCACACTCTTGGTTTCACAGCTTAATGACTAGAGTCATATTTTCAGAATACAAATCTCGCATTGCTTTCCTGCTCACACTGTCCACTGGCTTCTTAGCAAAGCAAAATAAATGCAAACACTACCATAACCTACAATGTCTTAAAAGATACTGCCTCCAACCAGCTTCCTGCTCTCATCTCATCTACTACTACCTGAGGCTTTGCTTTCACTTGCCTTCTTCCTGCCGCTCCTGGAATATACTAAGCTTTTTCTCACTCCAGGTCATTTTCAGATTCTTTTCCCTCTCCCTTTCTCATGATCTTCCTAAGGCTTTCCCTCTTGGTACATTTCTGTCTGGATGAAATGACACCTGCTTACAGAGCTTTTCCCTAACCACCCTAACATATGTACTATCCATCTACTTACTGTCATTATATTGCAATCCATTGGTTTATGTTGCCTTATATTTCTCCCCCAGTAGAAGGAAAGATCCTTGAGGGCAAAGGCTTTGTTCGTACCCCAGCACCCCCAGAATTTAGAATATGTCTGGCAATGTTTGCTGAATGAGTCAATGTATGGAGTCACTACCCTGTACCATAAAGATGTCCCACATAATACTGGTGTCCCTGAGACAATTACTAATCTTCTTTTTTTTTTAAGATTTTATTTATTTGATAGAGAGAGACACAGTGAGAGAGGGAACACAAGCAGGGGGAGTGGGAGAGGGAGAAGCAGGCTTCCTGCTGAGCAGGGAGCCTGATACGGGGCTCGATCCCAGGACCCTGAGATCATGACCTGAGCCAAAGGCAGACGCTTAACGAATGAGCCACCCAGGCGCCCCGACAATTACTAATCTTCAGTACTAAAACATATCCTATCCTGAATATCTACAATGTTGAGTTCACACAAAGAGTTGAAACATAACCTTCTCAAGGACCCAGCTGTGTTTTGCTTTGCTTTCATTTGTCCCTTACAATCTTTACATTAAAGGAAAATTAAAGAGAACAAAAACTTATTACCCATTTGTCTCCATTAGGTTTCTGAGTTATCAAGTCAATATTTCTTAAACTTCCTATGTGTAAACATTTTTTTTGAAAAAGAAATGGGATATTTTGAAAACTTATCTGAAGGTTTTCATTTCTGGCATATCTGGATAGGTCTCAGAGTGCAAGGTGACTGAGAAATCTGCTACTTCTTCACTCAATACACATTCTACCTCCCACTATGCCAAGCTTTAGTGAGAATCCCTTTGATTGGAAGTTTCTTTTCATTCTAGTAAGATGAATGTTTAAGGATACATCAAAGTATACTTGATCAGTTGAATATATTCTTTACAAAATAGTTAATACAACATCTTTATCCTAATGTATAAGACAAGATTCCAAAACAAGCATGTGGTTTTAAAATAGTTCTCTCCACTGTTAATTTTTAAAGATTGAACCAAGGTCATCTTTACGTTGGGTGACAAAGGTTTAGATTTCCTTAATACACATCAAATAAATCTAGAGAATGATTAGGTACCTCCTAGGGTCTTCTGAGGAAAGTAGATATCATTACACATTTTAAAGGGTTTAACAGTAATGTAGAATCATTACAACTCAGGATCTTTTGTGGTTGGTACGTATTATGTTTTGGTTTTAAGAAATTCAATTATTGAACTATTAGATTAAAAACTTATAGAACACCAAATATAAGCCATGCTCAATGATAGGCACTGGGTATATCCAAGCTATGTCCTTTGCTTTTGAAAAACTCATAAATAGCCATGTAACAAAAAAATTACAATCTAATGATAAAATGATAATAAATTCATATTAATTTTCCTGGATTATTTATTCCACAGATTACAGCGCACTTAGGGTACATGTGAACTCTTGGAGTAAGCACTTAGAGATGGCCAGGAAGTGACATATGTGTTGTGTTTTGAATAATGAACAGGAATGTGCAAGAAAAGAATGAAGGAAAGGATATCATTAGCAGAAGAAATGCCTTTGCATAAGGTAATAGAACCGAAATATAAGTCAGAGTTGCCATCTTCAATATTTGAGAATTTACGTATTGCTGAAACAAAAGATTTTAGAGAGGATAGGGATGATTATGTTTGGTTAGATGAAGGAAGTACATTTAGGCCAAATCGTGTGCCAGTTGGATGCCTTCTATACCATATGGCAGTGTTTGATTTTATAATGAAAACAATGGTGAACCAACAGAAATCTTTTATTTTTTATTTTTTTAAAGATTTTATTTATTTATTTGACAGAGAGAGACAGAGCGAGAGCAGGAACACCAGCAGGGGGAGTGGGAGAGGGAGAAGCAGGTTTCCCTCTGAGCAGGGAGCCCGATGTGGGACTCGATCCCAGGACCCTGGGATCGTGACCTGAGCCAAAGGCAGATGCTTAACAACTGAGCCACCCAGGCGCCCCAACAGAAATCTTTTAGTTAAAAAAAGTGATTAAATATTTTTATAAAGTTGAATCTGGTAACTACAGTGAGATGATAGATAGTTATATAGATAGATGATGATGATCATAGATAGATGATAGATAGATGGATAGATGATAGATAGATAGATGATAGATAAAAATGCTATTGACGAGAGCATTTACCAGGTTGTTGCAGTTGAAAGACATGATGGGACAGAACCAAAAAGGATAATAAGCATGGATCTAAAGAAATGGCTAAGTTTGGGATATTTTTCTGATATATTTAAGTGAATTTGGAGTCTGATTGGAGGAGAAAGCTCAAGAGAAGAGTTAACAATTATAAGATTTTTAGCATGGAAGTATGGATGGATAGAGTTAAGCTTAACCACAAAACCTTAGAAAATCCAGTTGAGTAAATTTACCTTTGAGAAGGAAGGCAATTCATTCTTTGGAGGATATGCCGGGCTTGAGATACTTGTGAGACCTGTAGATGTCCATCCTTTGCCATCACTTACATTCCTATTGACAATGACATGTAATTATAGCAAAATACTAGAGACCTCAGCTAACATAATTATGCTTGAAAAGGATTAGAATAATACTAGCCATAGGGAGCTTTTAATTTAAACATTGCATAAATGATATGCATTATTATTATTAAGGACAACCTCAAAAAACTCAAATTTCTAGGTTAGCATGGCATCCATTAATGTAGCATTTGGACTCCTTGGTCTTTTATAACTTTTTGGTTCAAGAATTTCATATCACTGGCTTTATATAATGAGGCTATACAACTTGGTTATTGGGAATATTGACTCTTGATTCAGACAAAATTGGGCTTAAATCTATGCCTAGCTATGCAACTTTGGACAAGTTACATAATGGTATAATAATTACGACTAGCCCATGTAAAGATTAGGATTAAATGAGATACTTTAAATAAGAAATTTTATTTAAATGAAAACACTGACACACAGTGAGTTCTGAGTCATTGTTTATGCTGTTATAACAGCCCAGAGCAGGTAAAATTATTGTTATTTGTCATTACCCAAACTTTTTCTGTCTCATAAGCATTTCTGTTGTTGTTGGGGGACCACAATTACTTTGAAAATTACATATTAAGAAATTTCTTCAGGTAAAATACAATCTCCAAAGAAGAAAGATAAGTAGAACTTTTTGAAACGAATATTTTATTATCTTCTCCAAACATCCCTTGAAATTAGCCTTCTTCTACTCACAATGATTCTGATAAGCCTGCTAATCCTGGGTCAGCCCTCCACCTCTTATATAAGACCCAATTCAGAATCTTTTCTCCAGATACACATTAGAGATGAAGTGATTAGAATAGGAGTGTTGGTGCATTGTCCTAAAGAGATGCCCCTAAAATGCCCATGGCTGTCATGCTCCAGCTGCCCTGATTTCTGGCATCTTGAGAACTTATTAAATAATGGTGATTTTTGATTTTCTGAGCTACACAATTCTTAAAACAAATCTTTTACTTTCTTTTTCCCCCTTTTACTGTTAAAATTAGTTGAAGTTGGAGTTTGTTGATGTTAACTGAATAAGCTAAATAACACAAAAACTGGAGTTATACAAAACATAAAGAGAGGAGTTATACAAAAAAAGAGCCTGGGGTGCGTCTGCGGCTCAGTTGGTTGAGCATCTGGGATTGAGCCCCACAGGGGGCTCCACACTCAGCACAGAGTCTGCTTGGGATTCTCTCTCTCCCCTCACTGCCTCTCCCCCTGTTCCTGTGCTCACTCTCTCTCTCTCTCTCTCAAGTAAATAAATAAATAAAATCTTTGAAAAAAAATCCTCATGAAATAGGGAGTATTTGGTGTTAGTCGTCAAACTCAGATTGGACAAATGCAGTTGAAGTCTTTATTCAAATTCTAGATGAGATGCAATTATTCCATGCCTCTCTGTGCCAATTCCATCAATCACCTTATTCCATGTGGCCTCATAGTAAGCTTTTGGTAAAGTTTTGAGAGACCAAGCAGCTGCTATGATAGATCAATACAAAAGAGATGGGAAATGCTTTCTTACCAAAGAAATGAAGGTTCCTTTCAAAGCATTGAATAGTTAAGTTAAAAAAAAAATAAAGCTAACTCAAACTTGAAATTTTTATCTCTCAGGACCTTATATAACAATAATGAAAAAGCAGCCTACTGTTTGTATCTGTCAAAAATAATATAAAGAGACTGATTGTGGAAGTCGCTGGATTTTACTGGCAGTTGGCTGCTAGGAGAAAATTTTAAGGCTAATCATACTGTTAGGAGCTAAGAGCATTAAAGAATCCCAATTTCCTACATCCCTTGAGAATTATTTCTACTGTACCTTATCTGACTGAATATAATGTGCTTCCCTTATAGAAAAAAAAAAACCCTCCCCCATACCATTAATACTTACAAGATACCATAGTTTCAAAGGTAACACAAATTCAAGTTAAGGAAACCTAGAATTGGTAAAGTGGAGTCATAAAAGTTAGAGTTTCATCCAGAAGGATTTGCAGATGGTTTGAAGAACAGATTCTGGTTTATCACTGAGCCTTGAAGGTGACGGTGCACCTATCCTTAGTCCAGCAGGTGAACCTAAGATGACAACACGAATCCAGCCTTCTCTCAGCCACCTGGATGTAGAGCTGGGAATGCATAGACCCTCTGGGGCACCAGGCAGACTTGTTGGCACATGTAAGTGACACATGGGCAGCATCTGAAGGAACACACACGCTGCACTGGTGAGTGACTATTTCTCTAGTGCTCGCATACATGCCATTTCCTCACCACCAGGTATTGAAATAAGGCTGGTGCCTCACGTGCGTTACCTAAGGAATGGCAAACTTCTTGCCCAGACTACAGATGGCTCTGAAAATATGCAGACAGGAGCAATGAGAAGGCAACTGGAATATAACAACCTCATTAATAGGAATTCCCTAAGGACAAAAGGACAATTCTTTGATTAGGAAAAAACTTCAATCATTATGTTTTCTTTTCCACTTTGCTTAAAAGGAGTTATGGCCCGAGGTCAGGATCTACAATAATTCATGAGTTTTGACTAATGGACTAGAAAATCAGGTTCTCAGAAGGCTTTAGACTGGAGGATTAGACAAGAAGTTGTCTTTCCTCTTCATTTCCACTACACATGATTTGGGGCAATATTTTTGTTTCAATACTGAGTCCTCCATAAATCCATAATAATCCTTAATGATCCTGGATTTGGAGAAAAAAAAGCCTCACGACATTGGCCTTTGCTGGCTTTAGCTAGACATTTTCCAGGGCTGTTTCTCTTTGACAAGTCAGTGAGTTTGTTTGCAATTTTAAGTGGGTCAGTTTTGTGGACAAGGGCATTTTTGGAAAACAATACATATGGAATTAGTTTGTGTGTGTGTAAGATGTATCAAGAAAATAACACAAATAACAAAAATAAATTGTGTGTGTGTTGATTATTAGTCCAGGCTCAATTTTCTTGATATACCTTCTCCTGTTTAATTTGATTCTGGTAAAGCTACCAACCACAGAATATAGGCTCCTGTATAAAGGATGCATACACCAGGCAAGGCTGATTCCTTTCTCAGAACTTTTATTAGAGCAGAGATACTCAGGAATGGAAAGTCTTTAGTCATGATTAAAACAATGTATTTCTCTAAAAAGAATGTGAATTTTTTTTTCTATTGCTCTAATTCCTGGAGTTACGTGGTTCCTGTTTTTTTAAGGCCTATCTTTAGAGGTTTTTTTTTAACTCTCTTTTTTATTAGTTATAAAAATTACCCTTTTCTTGCTCTAATTTAGTAGAAAGAGTTAAGTCTAGACAGACTTTATTAGGGTTCTTGTAAAAGCAGCTTGGACATTTTATCATGAATATAAATAAAACTACGCATATTTCTATGCACATAAGGTAAATATTTTATTATAATGTGGCTATGAGTAAAGAAAATGTTTAATAACTTAATTGAGTTATAAATCACAAAATATTCAACTGTACTTAAATATTGATCACACATTAAATTCAACAGCGTGGTGTCAGAGCAGGCACATCCATCCAGTTTAGCTTGTCCCTTTGTTATGATGAGGCATTAAAGTCATCACAAGAATAGCTATACATTCTGTATCTAGCGTCAATGATAGAAAAAATTCAGGTTGATAATTAACTTAATCCCCAATGTTCACCTAAAAGTAGTTAAAACATCTACCTCCATTCAATACAAATGAGAGGATGATGGTAGAGTTTTTTGGAATACAATTTGAAGAAATCTACTCAAAATGTCCATTATCAGTTCCATCAAGATAGAGCACAGTCCAATTTTTCCATCTGTCCCTGGATACACAAAACTAATTTACCTAGAAGTTTGAAGCTTCTGAGATTTACAATAAACTGAGGGGACAAAATGACTCACCTTATCCCCAAAACATATATCTATAAATGGAGCTTTGTTTTGTAAAAATCATAGCCCCTGGCTTAACCTAGCACATAAGCCAATGTGTAAAGCATCTCCTGACAATCACTTACTGGACTGGATAGAAAAGGACCTACCATCAATGATGTTACCCCAAACAGCCAACACACTTGGCTGTTACCATGGTGATAAGGGGAAACTGAATTGGGAAGAACTGTGAATTGTCAACATATGGTGAGCATTCAGCCCTTTCTATTCACCCTGAGAAATTCCCTATTTTAATAAGAAAAATTAAAATATATTAAAACCAACTCTATAAAGAATTTCATTAAAATTAAAATAAATTCATTCTACATTAAAAAAAAAAATGTACTGGGCACCTAGGTGGCTCAGTCGTTAAGCGTCTGCCTTCGGCTCAGGTCATGATCCCAGGGTCCTGGGATCGAGCCCCACATCGGGCTCCTTGCCCAGCAGGGAACCTGCTTCTCCCTCTCCCACTCCCCCTGCTTGTGTTCCCTCTCTCGCTGTGTCTCTCTCTGTCAAATAAATAAATAAAATCTTTTAAAAAAATGTGCTTGGAACTGCTACATTTGAAAATTCTCTTCATTGAAATTATTTCTGGAAAGTCAGAAATTATAGATTACAATATGTAAAGTGATTTGTTTGACAGAGTACAAAATTGATAATCATACAGTAAAGTCCTCACATTAATTAAATATTCACATTTTTACAGTTGCCCTAGAGAAAATGAATAATATAGGTAAAATTTTAATAGTAATAGAATAAGATATATATATTTTAGTCAAAACTATGACCTCTGAAAATAGTAAAAATAATAATAATAACAATCTTTTATCTATGTAGGGATGGCAGTGATGAATAACTAGAAAATTCTAGAGAGACTTCCATGTAAGAAAGTCTGTTTCATAGTATTATAATCATGTTTCTCCATAACTTTAGTTCTTTCATAAACGTATTAAAGTTATGTAAAACCCCAAACACTTTTGGAATCTGTTCTTTAACTGATGACATAGCAGAGAGGGTTTCATAACTTCAACATAACAACATTTCTAGTTTTCTTTACAACCAACTCTCTATATAACATTCTCTCTGCACACACGTCTTAATAAATGCACCCTATTATATACAAAGTTTGCAATTTACCTTACTTCACATCCTTGAAACCCTTGACCAGGGTCCAAGATGTAAGTTTCTTCCATAAGTAATTCTGTCATGTTCTACAAATATACTCGTAATTTCCTTTTTATTTTATTATTTTATTTTATTTTTTATTTTATTTTATTTTATTTATTTGACAGAGAGAGAGAGAGAGAGAGAGAGAGAGAGAGAGTGAGAGTGTATGAGACAGAGGGAGATGCAGACTCCCCACTGAGCAGGGAGCCTACTGTGGGACTCAATCCCAGGACCCTGGGATCATGACCTGAGACACTTAACTTACTGAGCCACCCAGGCACTCTTTACTCATAATTTCTCTCCTCCTATTCTTGCTCCCAAATATTTCCACTGTGAATTCTGAAACTTCCATTCCATGATTAAACTCCAATACAGTCTCACCCTCTCCCTCTAAACTTGTGGTCTTGTAGATATAGATTTCCCTCCAGAACATTCAAGAGGAAGTTATTCTTTTACACTGTACTACTATACAAGTATCAACTGAGATTGGTATATTCTTGGTTTCTCAATGGCTTTTTCAAGAAATTATTGCTAATTTCTCATGTAAAAACCATCTAGTGTTTTTGAGGCTTATTACAGTTGGCTACACAACCAGGTACCCTTTCTCACGCTTTCACTGATGGTTCTTGTCGTTTTCTTCTTTCTCATGGATAATTTCCTTAGCTAGCTTTTCTTGTCTTACTCTCCATTCAAGTTCTTACTGTCATCATGGGTGAATAAATGCCTATATAAAAACCTCACACAACACACTGCATTCCCAGTTCCTTGATCTGATGTTCCTATCATATTTGTTCCACCTAAGGTACCCATCCCTGTGGCCAGAGCCTAAACTTGGTCAGTGTTCATTGTTCAATATGTATGTATATATGTATGTAATATATAATATATATGTTATATATACTTTATATATATGTATGTAATATGTAATGAATGTGTTATATATTATTCACTGTATGTGTGTGTAATATGTAATGTATGTTATATATATACACACATGTGTGTGTATGTGTGTGTGTGTGTTTTTTTTTAATGTTATTTTTCTTCTTTCTCCAATACTCCCCAGTCAGACCAGCAATGCATTACCTGAGTAAGGAGGGGAATTATGAACAGTGCTGTCCTATCAGTGCCTGAAATTCGTGAGATAGCTTCCACATGCAAGAGTCAATGCCTCTGTGTGGGCAGATACATTGCGCAAATAAGGGACAATGGGTTGGTTTGCCCGCAACCTCAGCATGTCACCCTACTGCACCATCTACTTTACTTTCCAATCTCAAAGAGAGGCAGTTATAGTATGGGTGTCACCTCTATCTTCCAGATGATGGGTACCCTTTCTTGATCTTCCTACTGTACTTTGCACTAAGCAGTCAGTTAAATTGATAATAACAGTGGAGGACTATTTCCCCCAGACTCAGCTAAACATCTGAGGCCTGTTGCATCCTTGCTTTTGTTCATCCAGGGCAGGCAGTGCCCTAGGAGTACTGTAGTATCTTGGACAGATCTATCTGATCCTATGAGGAAGGTAGGAGGGATAAATTAAATTTTTATCTTTCTTGGATAAGATCAACCAGATTTCTTGGCTCAAGCTACATGTCTGATAGGTCCCCTTCCATTCAGCAGGGTTTTCAAATAATTATTTCAGTCTCAAATCCTTCTGATAGCACCTCAAAAGTATTTTTCACATATGTCTACTTCTCTTTATTCTCATCACTATGAATATAATATAGACCACTGCTTTTATTAAGATTATCACAACAGGGGTGCCTGGGTGGCTCGGTCAGTTAAGCCTCCAACTCTTGGTTTCAGCTCAGGTCATTTTCTCAGGGTTGTGAGATTGAGACTCGTGTCTGTCTGTAATAAAAATAATTACTACAAAAGACCTTTAAGTTACTTACCGACCTCTAGACTGTTCCATGTGATTTCTGGGCCTTAGCATTTGTGCTTTACCTGCCTTCCTGAAGCACCCACTCCTCGTGACCAAATCCCCATACTATGACTCTCAAATGTGGCTACAACCTACCTTGGACTTCTGCCCTCTCTAACCTCCCCTCTAGACTGTCCCTCTCATGTTTTCAACCAATCTTATCTGTGCACTAATACAACAGGTAGTTACCTCATCGCATCAAGCATTTTGTTTGATGATTCTTTCTTAATTGCCTGGATCCTTCTCATGGCTCTTACATTTCCATGAAGGCAGGGGCACCCATGTTCTATTCCTTGTGATGTCACAACAGCTAATAGTACCTGGCACAATATGTGTTTGTTTAAAGAATTAAAAAGTAAATGATTGAATAATAAAAGCTATGAATCATAACATTGGATACTTCTATATAATTTCCTTACAGTTTTCAACTGTCTGATGAGCAGCTATAGCCCTCACTTCAACCATTACTAGGATATAGAAAAGCTAAAATCCACATAAAAAGGAAAAATATCTGGATCTGAATTGGAAGATGATAAGATCCTTCTATTGAACCTATTGTCATAATGGAAATAATAAGTGAAAGGCCAATGAGGGAAATGGATTCCATTGTCAGGAAAGTAGGTGTTATTTGAAATTCACTGTGCATGGGCTTAATAAGGAATTATAAACTAATATTTTGCAGCATTAGATCTCCTAAGATAATATAACTAAATTATTATTTAAATTTTGCTACTTTAGGTGATCAGGATTTAAAGGATTTCTAGAACGACTTACTGTCTAAATGTTATACTTCAATAGTTAATAATGATTCAATTGCTGTTGTTAACGAACCATCGTGAAATTTTGTTTAAACAACCTGCTGCTTAACCAATAAAGAATATTGTTCTGGGGTGCCTGGGTGGCTCAGTTGGTTGGGCGACTGCCTTCGGCTCGGGTCATGATCCTGGAGTCCCTGGATCGAGTCCCGCATCAGGCTCCCTGCTCGGCAGGGAGTCTGCTTCGCCCTCTGACCCCCCCCTCATGTGCTCTCTCTCTCATTCTCTCTCTCTCAAATAAATAAATAAAATCTTTAAAAAAAAAAAAAAGAATATTGTTCTCTTGTGCCCCCTGTCCCTCCTTTGGGATCATGCTCTTCAGCTACAACTTGCTCCTAAATTCTAAGCATCTCCATGTCTAATGGCTCTTAACCTGCACCTTATAAATACACATACATTCTGTCCCATGTAAATTAAAAGTTTTGCTTTAGGGGCACCTGGGTGGCTCAGTCGGTTAAGCGTCTGCCTTCCACTCAGGTCATGATCCCAGGGTCCTAGGATCGAGCCCTGCATCGGGCTCCTTGCTCAGTGGGGAGCCTGGTTCTCCCTCTGCGTGCAGCTCCCCCTGCTTGTGCTCTCTCTCCCTCTCTCTGACAAGTAAATAAATAAAATCTTAAAAAAAAAAAAAAAGAAAAACTTTGCTTTACCTTTCACTTCCAACCCACAGCTACTGGCCTATCTCTCCTCTGTTGCTTACTGAGCCTCTTAAAAAACAAAAACAAAAACAAAAAACAAAAAACAAAACTCCACATTTCACATATACTATTGGGTTACTATAAAAATCAAAACCACTGAATTGATTTATTTTTTTCTTTTTTTAATTGACTCTTCTGCTTTGTCATATATTTATCAGATTTCTCTAAATTTTCGTTGACATTTCTAATAAGTATTTTTCCACATGCCTTGTGAGATCTTTCTCCAGCTCTTATTTAAATACTGGGGTTTCCAGAGTCCTATCTTTGGTTCCCTGACCTTTCTACAATTCTCCAATTTCTCATGGCTTTAACTAGCATCCATATGCAGTAGACAGCAAAATCATTATCTTTTTTGCTGACTTTTCACTGACTTTTCACTCCTTTCAGACTTATACATTTACTCGAATTTATAGACACATGAATTTGCTATATTCCTGACAAGCTTACTGAATGAGCTGAGCTCTATAGGGAAAAATCAGAAAGCAGCTCTATTTTTTCCCCTTTTCTTTTTTTTAATTTTATTTTATTATGTTATGTTAATCACCATACATTAGATCATTAGTTTTTGATGTAGTGTTCCATGATTCATTGTTTGCGTATAACACCCAGTGCTCCATTCAATACGTGCCCTCTTTAATACCCATCACCAGGCCAACCCATCCCCCCACGCCCCTCCCCTCTAGAACCCTCAGTTTGTTTCTCAGAGTCCATAGTCTCTCATGGTCCATCTCCCCCTCCGATTCCCCCCCCTTCATTTTTCCCTTCCTACTATCTTCTTCTTTTTTTTTTTTGTAACATATAATGTATTATTTGTTTCAGAGGTTCAGGTCTGTGATTCAACAGTCTTACACAATTCACAGCGCTCACCATAGCACTTACCCTCTCCAATGTCTATCACCCAGCCACCCCAACCCTCCCACCCCCCACCACTCCAGCAACCCTCAGTTTGTTTCCTGAG
>NW_027397066.1:79189298-79294892 GCF_003265705.2 Callorhinus ursinus
TTTGTTTCAGAGATACAGATCCGTGATTCAACAGTCTTACACAATTCACAGCGCTCACCATAGCACATACCCTCCCCAGTGTCTATCACCCAGCCACCCCATCCCTCCCACCCCCCACCACTCCAGCAACCCTCAGTTTGTTTCCTGAGATTAAGAATTCCTCATATCAGTGAGGTCATATGATACATGTCTTTCTCTGATTGACTTATTTCGCTCAGCATAATACCCTCTAGTTCCATCCACGTCATTGTAAATGGCAAGATGTCGATCTTTTTGATGGCTGCATAGTATTCCTCTGTGTGTGTGTGTGTGTGTGTGTGTGTGTGTGTGTGTGTGTGTGTGTATACCACATCTTCTTTGTCCATTCATCTGTTGATGGACACATGCTTTCTAATCTCATTCTTTCTTCTTCTTTCAAGCATGGCCCGTTAAATATTTGGTTCCTTTCTGGTGCAAGAGAAATCCTCAATTTCAGTTATTTAAGTCATATCCTATCCCAAAGTCCTATTGATCTGTTTGGGAGCTGTTTTCCTTCCAGGCCTGCAATGGACAAGAATGGCGCTTCCCTCTTCCTTTCTCTAACCCAATTTTCCCGAAAGTGGCATCTTGAAAAGCTATAATATGTTATCATAACCAGGATACTGACATATACACAATTTACTAATCCTATTCAGATTTCCCAAGTATCACTTCTACTGCGTGTGCATGTGCTATGTGTGTGTATGTAGGTGTGTTCAGTTCTGTGCCATTTATCATGTTTAGGTTTATGTATTTGCCACACAGTCAAGACACAGAAGAGTTCCATCAACACAAGCATACCTTTTGTTGCTTTTTTATAATCACATCCAGAGAGCCCACCCTAATCCCTAATGCCTGGCAACTACTAATCTGTTCTAAAATATTGTCATTTCAAACATTTTATATAAATAAATCACATAATATATAACCTTTTGGGATCAGCTTTTTTTAACTCAATATAATTTCCTTGAGATTCACCCAAGATATTGTATATGTCAATAGTTTGCTCCATTTTAGTGCTGAGAAGTATCCATGGCATGATTGTATCACTTTGTTTAGTCATTCATCAACTGCAGATCCTATTTAAGACCTGTGTCTAATCCAGTGGCTGGCATGTGGAAGTGCAACATTTCCTAATAGGAATTCTACTCTGTACCTCAATCTTATATTTCCAAAAGAATAGAAAGTTAATTATTGAAGTGTTGAAAACTAAAGTACTCAATGTAAATTGTTTCACTGAAGTTAGATTATGGAAAAATCCTTAATTAATATGGGAAATAGAAGAGGAATATATGCAATTGTAGGTAAGGTACGATTCTAATTATGTTTTAAGTAATTGTCTATATACCAAAAAAAAAAAAAAATCAGTAGCCCCAAAGCTAGCAGTATTTAGAATTGGGGGTTGTGCTTTTCATTTCTTTTCTCTTTTTCATATATTTTCTCTTTTCTATACTACACTTAAATATTTTTGCACTAAAAATTAGAAATGATGCTTAGGAAATCTTTTTCTTTAGCTTAACTAAAAGATTAGTTGATAACATTTTATTTTGCTATTAGTAATAGCAGTTGAATCTGGAGGCATGCTTATTAGTTATGTAATATTAGGCAAGTTATGTACCTTCCCTGGGCCTCGTTGTATCTATGAAATGTACCCATCTCATAGCATTGAAAGGATGAAATGAACTGATATAAGTAAAGCTTAGAACAGTGCCTGGCAGGGTAGAAGGCAACCACTGAGAGTTAGGTATACCAGTTAGCTTTAAAAAAAAAAAATTATTTTAAAACTAGATTTACGGAAAAGTCACTAAGATAGTAATAAGAGTTGCAATATAACACTTTCTAAGTTTTCCTACTGTTAACATCTTTTATTACCATGGTTCATTTTTAACATCTAAGAAAACAACATTTGCACATTCCTATTCACATTCCATTAATGTCAGTTTTCTGTTCCAGGATTCTATCCAGAAAACTACCTTACATTTAATCATATCTTCTTAGGCTCCCGTGGTCTGGGACATTTTCTTAATATTTCCTTATTTTTTATGCCCGTAACAATTTCATAGAATGTTCCTTGACCTCTTTTAAATGTTTTTCTGATGATTAGACTAGGGACATGGTTTTTTGGGGAAGAATACCACACGGGTGTTTGCCCTTCTCATCAAATGATATCAAGGGTACATGTTATTAACTTGACATTTTATTTCTAGTGAGTTCACCTTGATGTCTTGGTTAAGGCAGTCTTTGCCGGGTTCTTCACTATAAAAGTATTCTTTCTCCCTTTTCCATCTTCCAATCTGAGAATCCTGTCACTAAGTGCAGCCCATAATCAAGGAAGGAGAGTAATAAACTCTACCTCCTAAAGAGAAGAGTATTTACATAAATTGTTTGGAATTCTTCTGTACAATAGATTCATCTATTCTTTCTCATTTATTTATTTATTTAGCCACTTATTTTTATCAATATGGAGTCAGGGATATTTATCTTATACTTTAGGTTATAACTAAAACTGAGTTATTTATTTTGTTTCTCAATTGTTCCAACTTGGGCAGCTCGCTCAGGGTGGCTCTGCTGTCCCTTGGACAGCCCTGATTCTATTTCTTTTCTTTTAAGTACTTTCTTAATTTCTTATAAGATGCCCCTCATATTATATTTTCTTTGCTCTACCCCTAGAATCAGTCATTTCTCCAAATGGCCATTTCTACATTGAATTTCCTTGATATCCTTGTAAAAAATCAGTTAATTGTGTTTGTACTTCTCAAATGTGTCCCACTGATCTATCTATAGATGTGTTATTTTGTCAGTGCCCCACTGTCATGGTTACTGTGACTTCACAGTAAGTCTTGAAATAAAGTTGAATGAGTCCCCCAACTTCGTTCTTTCTCAGAATTGCTTTGTCTATTCTAGCACATTTCCCTTTCAATATAAGTTTTAGAATTAGGGGTTGTGCTTTTAGAATTAGCTTGTCAGTTGTTGATATGTACAGCTGAGTTTTAGTTTTTCATTTCTGTTTGTTTAATTTTTAAATTTAGTAGTAGTAGTGGTGGTGGCATACAAAACCTTTCAACATTTAGTGGCTTAAGACTATTATTTATTTAGCTAAAAATTCAGCTAGATGGTTCCTCTGCTGGCCTAGCTTGTCTCCCTCATGTCTGCAAAAAGCTGCAGTTCAGCAGGGCAGCTTTGCCCCTGTTAACTGGGTAGCTGGTAGCTGGAGGAACCAACAGAGAGTTTAGCAGGACTAACAAATTTGCCATGTTCTCTCCTTTTCCAGCAGGTTGGTCTGGACTTATTCATGTGGTAGCAAGAAAGACTTCATGGCATGTAGCCAGAAAGTTGCTCATTGCCACTTCCTTTGCATTCCATTGCTGAAAGCATGTCATAAGGCCTGCTCAGATTCAAGGGGTAGGCAAATGAATTCCACCTCAAGATGGGAGAAGCTAGAAATTATAATGCAATCTATCACAGTCATTATTAACTAAGGTCATCAACAATATAATTTTTTGGAATTATCAGAAGATAAGGCCAATCACTGTGAAAATGAAGATAGGAACAAATCCATATTTTTTTACGATGAGAATCAATTGGGATTAAAAAACAAAAACAAAAACAAAAAACAGCACTTTTTCTTAAAGAAGAATGATGAAAATTGTGGCTAAGACATTTTCTTAGGGGAGCAAGATGTCAGAGGAGTAGGAGACCTGGATTTCGTCTGGTCTCAAGAATTCAGCTGAATAGGGAGCAAAACATTCTGAACACCTACGAACTCAACAGGAGACCGAAGAAGAGAGTAGCAACAACTCTCTGAACAGAGAAGCGACCACTTACTAGAAGGTAGGACGTGCGGAGAAGTGAATCCGGGGTGATATTCGGGAGGTTGGACGGCGGGGGAGGGGGCCTCCGTCGGCCACTTCTGGCAAGTGATAGAGCCGCGGAGACCAAAATCGGAAATTTTAGAAGTCAGCTCCTCTGAGGGACGTCGCTCCAGTAGCTAAGCAGGGGGTGGAACTCTCGCAGGACAGTGTGGTCTCAGGACCCTCGGGGTCACAGAAAGACCAGGGGTGCCTGAATGCAGCAGAACACCCAGGTATTGGAGCAGGGAAGCTGGCTGCAGAGACACAGCCGAGGCGCGGGCTCTCAGCTCGGGGTTGCCATAAACTGTGATCGGTAACACAGTCGTGCCACTGCTCCTCCAGCAGGGACCCAACAAGCGGCAGATCCGGGGAGACTCCCCTCCCTCCCCTGGGAGGAGCGGAACGGGAGCACACTGCAGGGATCTGCTGGGTTTGGAGATTCCACATGGGGTCGGGTGCCAGAGATAGAAATGCTCGGTCACAGGCCGGGTGAGCACGGAGTGCGGCCGGAGACCGGGGAGACGGGAGTGACGGCTTTTCTCTGGGGGCGCACTGAGGAGCGGGGCCCCGAGTTCTCAGCTCCTCCGAGTGGAGATTGGGAGGCCACCATTTTCACCCTGGTCCTCAAAACTGTACCAGAGCTTGCAGGCAACAAAAGCTCCTGAAAGCAAACCCGAGCAGCTTGCTTGTCCTAGACCGACAAGGATGGGGCAATTCCGCCTCCCACAAAGACATTTGGGAACCATGGCAACAGGCACCTCCCCCAGAAGATCAGCACGAACAGCCAGCAAGCCAAGAACAAGTTTACCCATCAAGGAGAACGGGAGAACTCCAGCACTAAGGGAATACTGCACATAAAATTCATGGCTTTTTTTACCATGATTCATTAGTTTTTCAAAGTTAATTTTTTAAACGTTTTTTTTAAATTTTTCTTTTTCCCTTTTTCAACCAACATCTTATCAATCCCTTTTTTTAATAAAAGAACATTTTTTATTTTCATTTTTAGAGTCATATTTTATCCCTTCATAGTAGTTACCCTTATTTTTGGCATATATATATAAGTTGTTCTCTCTTTAAAATTTTGAGATACAGTTTCTTGTAACAGATCAAAATATACCCTAAATCACTAGTGTATGGTTTTGTTCTTGTCTCCTGCCTGATCACATTCTCTCCCTTTTTTTTTCTTTTTCTATTTTTCTTCTTTTTTTAAATCTTCTTCTTTCTTTTTTCAAATAACTTCTTATTGTATCAATTCCTTTTATAAAATCTTTTATAATTTTCATCTTTACAGTCATCTTCCATCCTTTCATTCTATCAACCCTTCTTTTGTGCATATATAAGTCTTTCTTCCTTTAAAATTTTAGGAGGCACTTTTTTCTAACAGACCAAAATACGCCCAAAATCTGCTGTGTGGCACTGATTTATGCACTAGCCTGATCATATTTGATCACATTCTGTTTTTTTCGTATTGTTTTGTTTTTGAATTTATCTTTTTCTTTCTGTTTTTTTTTTCTTTCTTTTCTCTTTCTTTCTTTTTTTCCTCTTTCTTTCCCTTTCTTTTCCCCTGGTTTCAGGTCTTTTCTGATTTGTATAGAGTATATTTGCTGGGGACGTTGTTAACCTGTTAGCATTTTGTTCTCTCATTTATCTGTTCTCCTCTGGACAAAATGACAAGACGAAAAAAATCGCCTCAGCAAAAAGAACAAGAGGTAGTACCGTCTGCCAGGGACCTACTCAATATGGATATTACTACGATGTCGGCCCTAGAGTTCAGAATCATGACTTTAAAGATACTAGCTGGGCTTGAAAAAAGCGTGGAAGTTATTAGAGAAACCCTTTCTAGAGAAATAAAAGAACTAAAATCTAAACAAGTCGAAATCAAAAAGGCTATTAATGAGGTGCAATCAAAAATGGGGGCACTAACTGCTAGGATAAATGAGGCAGAAGAGAGAATCAGCGATATAGAAGACCAAATGATGGAAAATAAAGAGGCTGAGAAAAAGAGAGAGAAACAACTACAGGATCACGAGGGCAGAATTTGAGAGATAAGTGATACGATAAGACGAAACAACATTAGAATAAGTGGGATCCCAGAAGAAGAAGAAAGAGAGAGAGGGGCAGAAGGTAGAATGGAGCAAATTATAGCAGAGAACTTCCCTAATGTGGGGAAGGAAACAGGCATCAAAATCCAGGAGGCACAGAGAACCCCTCTCAAAATCAATAAAAATAGGTCAACACCCCTACATCTAATAGTAAAACTTACGAGTCTCAGAGACAAAGAGAAAATCCTGAAAGCAGCTCGGGAGAAGAGATATGTAACCTACAATGGTAGAAACATTAGATTGGCAACAGACCTCTCCACAGAGACCTGGCAGGCCAGAAAGGACTGGCATGATATCATCAGAGCACTAAACGAGAAAAATATGCATCCAAGAATACTATATCCAGCTAGGCTGTCATTGAAAATTGAAGGAGAGATAAAAAGCTTCCAGGACAAACAAAAACTAAAAGAATTTGCAAACACGAAACCAGCCCTCCAAGAAATATTGAAAGGGGTCCTCTAAGCAAAGAGAGAGCCTAAAAGCAGCATAGATCAGAAAGGAACACAGACAATATACAGTAACAGTCACCTTACAGGCAATACAATGGTGCTAAATTCAAACCTTTCAATAGTTACCCTGAATGTACATGGGCTCAATGCCCCAATCAAAAGACACAGGCTATCAGTTTGGATTAAAAAACAAGACCCATCAATATGCTGTCTGCAAGAGACTCATTTTAGACCCAAAGACACCCCCAGATTGAAAGTGAGGGGGTGGAAAACCATTTACCATGCTAATGGACACCAAAAGAAAGCTGGGGTGGCAATCCTTATATCAGACAAATTAGATTTTAAAACAAAGACTGTAATAAGAGATGAGGAAGGACACTATATCTTACTTAAAGGGTCTATCCAACAAGAATATCTAACAATTGTAAATATCTATGCCCCTAACATGGGAGCAGTCAATTATATCAGGCAATTAATAACAACAGCGAAGAAACACATTGACAATACAATAATAGTGGGGGACTTTAACACCCCCCTGACTGAAATGGACAGATCATCTAAGCAAAAGATCAACAAGGAAAGAAAGACGTTAAATGGCACACTGGAACAAATGGACTCACAGACATTCAGAACATTCCATCCCAAAGCAACAGAACACACATACTTCTTTAGTGCCCATGGAACATTCTCCAGAATTGATCACATCCTGGGTCACAAATCAGGTCTCAACCGGTACCAAAAGATTGGGATTATTCCCTGCACATTTTCAGACCACAATGCTTTGAAACTAGAACTCAGTCACAACATGAAAGTCGGAAGGAACTCAAATACATGGAGGCAAAGAGCATCCTACTAAAGAATGAATGGGTCAACCAGGAAATTAAAGAAGAATTAAAAAAATTCATGGAAACCAATGAAAATGAAAACACAACTGTTCAAAATCTTTGGGATACAGCAAAGGCAGTCCTGAGAGGAAAGTAGATAGCAATACAAGCCTTTTTCAAGAAACAAGAAAGGTCTCAAATACACAACCTAACCCTACACCTAAAGGAATAGGAGAAAGAACAGCAAATAAAGCCTAAACCCAGCAGAAGAGACATAATAAAGATCAGAGCAGAAATCAATGAAATAGAAACCAAAAGAACAGTAGAACAGATCAATGAAACTAGGAACTGGTTCTTTGAAAGAATTAACAAGATTGATAAACCCCTGGCCAAACTTATCAAAAAGAAAAGAGAAATGACCCAAATCAACAAAATCATGAATGAAAGAGGAGAGATCACAACCAACACCAAAGAAATACAAACAATTATAAGAACATATTATGAGCAACTCTATGCCAGCAAATTGGATAACCTGGAAGAAACGGGTGCATTCCTAGAGATGTATCAACTACCAAAATTGAACCAGGATAGAAATAGAAAACCTGACAGACCTATAACCACTAAGGAAATTGAAGCAGTCATCAAAAATCTCCCAACAAACAAAAGCCCAGGGCCAGATGGCTTCCCAGGGGAATTCTATCAGACATTTAAAGAAGAATTGCTACCTATTCTCCTGAAACTGTTCCAAAAAATAGAAATGGAAGGAAAACTTCCAAACCCATTTTATGAGGCCAGCATTACCTTGATCCCAAAACCAGACAAAGACCCCATCAAAAAGGAGAATTACAGACCAATATCCTTGATGAACATGGATGCAAAAATTCTCACCAAAATACTAGCCAATAGGCTCCAACAGTACATTAAAAGGATTATTCACCATGACCAAGTGGGATTTCTCCCTGGGCTGCAAGGCTGGTTCAACATCCACAAATCAATCAACGTGATACAATACATTATCAAAAGAAAGAACAAGAATCATATGATCCTCTCAATAGATGCAGAAAAAGCATTTGACAAAGTACAGCATCCTTTCTTGATCAAAACTCTTCAGAGTATAGGGATAGAGGGTACCTACCTCAACATCATAAAAGCCATCTATGAAAAACCTACAGCGAATATCATTCGCTGTGGGAGCTTTTCCCCTAAGGTCAGGAACGCGGCAGGGATGTCCACTATCACCACTGCTATTCAACATAGTATTAGAAGTCCTAGCCACAGCAATCAGACAACAAAAAGAAATCAAAGGCATCCATATCGGCAAAGAGGAAGTCAAACTCTCACTCTTTGCAGATGATA
Organism: Callorhinus ursinus; assembly: GCF_003265705.2. NCBI lineage: Eukaryota > Metazoa > Chordata > Mammalia > Carnivora > Otariidae > Callorhinus > Callorhinus ursinus. Next base: position 79,197,899 of record NW_027397066.1, read on the forward strand.
TGATACTGTATGTGGAAAACCCAAAAGACTCCACCCCAAAACTGCTAGAACTCATATAGGAATTCAGTAAAGTGGCAGGATATAAATTCAATGCACAGAAATCAGCAGCATTCCTATACACCAACAACAAGGCAGAAGAGAAACAAATCGAGGAGTCGATCCCATTTACAATTGCACCCAAAACCATAAGATACCTAGGAATAAATTTAACCAAAGAGGCAAAGGATCTGTACTCAGAAAACTATAAAATACTCATGAAAGAAATTGAAGAAGACACAAAGAAATGGAAAAACGTTCCATGTTCATGGATTGGAAGAACAAACATTGTGAAGATGTCAATGCTACCTAAAGCAATCTACACATTCAATACAATCCCCATCAAAATACCATCCACTTTTTTCAAAGAAATGGAACAAATAATCCTAAAATTTGTAGGGAACCAGAAGAGACCCCGAATAGCCAGAGGAATATTGAAAAAGAAAAGCAAAGCTGGCAGCATCACAATTCCGGACTTCCAGCTCTATTACAAAGCTGTCATCATTAAGACAGTATGGTACTGGCACAAAAACAAACACATAGATCAATGGAACAGAATCGAGAGCCCAGAAATGGACCCTCAAGTCTATGGTCAACTAATCTTTGACAAAGCAGGGAAGAATGTCCAATGGCAAAAAGACAGTCTCTTCAACAAATGGTGTTGGGAAAATTGGACAGCCACATGCAGAAGAATGAAACTGGACCATTTCCTTACACCACACACAAAAATACACTTCAAATGGTTGAAAGACCTAAACGTGAGACAGGAGTCCATCAAAATCCTAAAGGAGAACACAGGCAGCAACCTCTTCGACCTCAGCCGCAGCAACTTCTTCCTAGAAACATCGCCAAAGGCAAGGGAAGCAAGGGCAAAAATGAACTACTGGGATTTCATCAAGATAAAAAGCTTTTGCACAGCAAAAGAAACAGTGTACAAATCTAAAAGACAACCGATAGAATGGGAGAAAATATTTGCAAATGACATATAAGATAAAGGGCTAGTATCCAAAATCTATAAAGAACTTATCAAACTCAACTCTCAAAGAACAAATCATCCAATCAAGAAATGGGCAGAAGACATGAACAGACCTGTTTCCAAAGAAGACATCCAAATGGCCAACAGACACATGAAAAAGTGCCCAACATCGTTTGGCATCAGGGAAATCCAAATCAAAACCTCAATGAGATACCACCTCACACCAGTCAGAATGGCTAAAATTAACAAGTCAGGAAACGACAGATGTTGGCGGGGATGCGGAGAAAGGGGAACCCTCCTACACTGTTGGTGGGAATGCAAGCTGGTGCAACCACTCTGGAAAACAGTATGGAGGTTCCTCAAACAGTTGAAAATAGAGCTACCCTACGATCTAGCAATTGTAACACTAGGTATTTACCACAAAGATACAAATGTAGGGATCCAAAGGGGTACGTGCACCCCAATGTTTATAGCAGCAATGTCCACAATAACCAAACTGTGGAAAGAGCCAAGATGTCCATCGACAGATGAATGGATAAAGAAGAAGTGGTATATATACACAATGGAATATTATGCAGCCATCAAAAGGAATGAGATCTTGCCATTTGCAATGACGTGGATGGAACTGGAGGGCGTTATGCTGAGTGAAATAAGTCAATCAGAGAAAGACATGTATCATATGACCTCACTGATATGAGGAATTCTTAATCTCAGGAAAGAAACTGAGTGTTGCTGGAGTGGTGGGGGGTGGGAGGGATTGGGTGGCTGGGTGATAGACATCGGGGAGGGTATGCGCTATGTTGAGCGCTGTGAATTGTGCAAGACTGTTGAATCACAGATCTGTACTTCTGAAACAAATAATGCAACATATATTAAGAAAAAAGAAAAAGAAGATAGCAGAAGGGGAAGAATGAAGGGGAGTAAGTCGGAGGGGGAGACGAACCATGAGAGAGGATGGACTCTGAAAAACAAAGTGAGGGTTCTAGAGTGGAGGGGGGTGGGGGGATGGGTTAGCCTGGTGATGGGTATTAAAGAGGGCACATTCTGCGTGGAGCACTGGGTGTTATGCACAAACAATGAATCATGGAACACTACATCAAGAACTAATGATGTAATGTATGGTGATTAACATAACAATAAAAATTTTTTAAAAATCCATATAGAAAAAAAAGACATTTTCTTAGTCTATTTGGGTTGTTATAACAAAATATCATAGACTGGGTGGCTTAGAAACAGCAGAAATTTGTTGTTTTCACGTCTGAATGCTAAGTCCAAGATCAAAGTGCCTAAGATTTGGTATCTGGTAAATACCCACTCTCCAGTTCACAGACTGCTTTCTGGCTGCCACATCACATGGTAAAGGAATGAGCTAGCTCTCTGGGGCCTCTTTTATATGGATACTACAGCTAATCATGAAGACTCCTCTCTCATGACCTAATCATTTCTCAAAGGCCTCACTTCCTAATATCATCACCTTGACAGGATTTCAACATATGAATTTTGGAGGCACTCAGACCATAGCAGTCATAGATTAATAATAGTTTAATCAAGGAGATATTTTATTTGTCCAATCCTTAATTTAAAAATTCATCTATAAATATAAATGCAACTATTGATATAGATAGAAATTTAGCTCTAAATTGTTCCATGGATGATAGGTTCAAACTCGATAACTAAATATCGGCCACTGTAGGGTTCGGACTTCTGTACACCAACTCCCAGTGTGGTGCACTTCCCACAAAAGTGTGTTCCCTTTCCCTTCTTACACTAGAGAGCCTTTGGGGAAGGTTCCCTTTAGGAAGCAACCATATATCTACCTATTTGGTGTGCTGATAAATATATTTTTTCTGGCTCTTTGAACCAGGGGACACAACATAAATTTGCAACTTTTTAATTATTAATGGTAAAGAAGAAATTTATCAAAATATGCAAGATGGTTTTTCAAAAGGCAATAGTGTTGTATACCGCTTTACAATTTTAAAAAATGTTATTCATAAGTTTTAGCTAATTTCACTTTCTCAGGCTTGGAAAAAAGAGAAGGAAGCTTATCATTCCCATATTGCAGGTCAGAAAAATGAGGTTCAGGAAAACAGATATGAGCAAAGATCTATAGCTAGTCATTGAAAGTGTCCGGACTTGAGCTAATCAAGATTTTTTTTTTTTCGTTTTGCTAAATGGTGGGGGGGAAAAAAAACAGTAAAATCAGTGATATTTCAAATGGTATTCTTATTATTTCATCAAGCATTGTTTTTCCTTATGTGGGGGAAGGTATAATGATTCAGGAAATCCTTGCACTATACACCAGGTTATTATAAAGGCAGATTCTGATCTCTTATTCCTAAGAGGTCTATTTATCTGAGTCTCTGGTGACCTAGATTTTTTTTAAAAAACAGCTCTTACTTCAGTATATTTCGGTTGATAATAGGGCCTGGAAAGTTAGAGATATCCAAGATTATACACATGTGTGCGTTTATATGTGTATGTCTGAGTGTATGTTCACTTCAGTCCTGAGTGTGCAAGTGCAAATGTGCGTATGTTCAGTTACATGTGTTTTTATTTGTGTCATGTCTCTGTGTGCTTGATATTGGGGAGAACTGCTGTTTGGTAACCATTCTTTATTTGTATAAATAAAATTACATAAAATAAGATCTCACAAATGTACCCTTATTCTTGAATTTTCACTGAGGTAATTTTTAGAAATTATATCCACTCAATAATGCACTTCTTATTCCTTTGTATTTTGAAAAATCAATAATTTTACATCAACTTTATCTTTTATGGATGTAGTACATTTCTTCAAGCATCTAAAACATGGGCACCTATGTTATATGAAGATCGACGTTTTACTGTAATACTTAAAATGGACTGTGAATTCAGATTGATTTTTCTCACATTAGTTGTTTTAAATGGCTTTTATAAAGCAGACATATAATGGCATGGCTGTCCCCTGCCAAAATATCCAAGAGGAAAATATTTTAAAAGAACCGGTATGAGGCATTTGGAAAGAAAGCCTATATTCATCCTCCTCTAAGTGGCTTTGGGACATTCCTGCTTAAAAATGCTAATGTGTTTTATGAGTTTTGATTTATAGATATTTTTAACATCATGCCTTTAAGGTGTCAGCTCCTGGCAAATGAATTGTGCTCTCCTCCCCTTTTTAAAAGCAGGAAGGCTACTGGGTATACCTTAAGGGGACTGACAACAAAATGAGTAGGTTTCAGGTTTGTTAATAAGGTTTAATCTGAAATAAAAAAGAAAGCAATATAATATTGTTTTAAATTTGAATAACAGGTTGGCTAAGAGCAATAGAAGGACACATCAATTCACACAGAAGAGGAAGCAGTTAAAATCACATTTTTATATAGTCCAAATCACAGACTAGCTACAGGACTGCAAAGAGCAACAAGGACAGCACATCACTCCACGGAGCATCTGAGGCAGGCTGTTGTCTCTCCCCATGTAGTTGCTTCCCCATCCTCACAATCATTGTCACTTCAAGAGTCAGGAAAAAGTAATTTTAAAACCAGAATGTAAACACAGTGTTAAAAGGTATCTAAATCAACAAACAGAAAAATACATTTTTTTTCTTTTTGTCTATACATCCCTTACAAAAATAAATTTTGATTTGGGGTTACAAAGACAGCCTCAGTAAATGTGAAAAACAGTAATTTTAGAAACCATGTTTTCAGATTTCAATGTAATAAATCTAGAAGTCAACAACAAAAATTGCTTGACATTAAATAAACAGAAATTTAAAATGGAAATCATCTGTAAATTAAAAACAGATTTTTAAGGGACAACATATCATATCAAAGCTTCTATAAACAGTGGCTTGTATTTGCTTAAATACTTTCTTTTTTTTAGAAATAAAAGAAAACAAAAGTGCACTATTTAGTTTATGCAAGAGAAAAGAACAAAATAAAGTAAAAGCTGAGTTGAAACAAATCATGCCAAAGCTTAGATTAAGTTAAAGTGGAAAATAAATTAATATAAAATCCTAAATAGAGCCAACTTCTCTTTCCTTAAAAAGATCAAGTCTCATTAAGAAACAAGAAAGATTAAAAACACAGTAATATGTTCCAGAAATGGTGCCAGGGTGCCTAAAGTTCTATTTAGAAGAAAATAAATATAAACTTCCAATTTATAACATATAACAAACTTTAAATTTATTAATGATCTAAATGTAAATTAAAAACAACTACTAACATATTAGAAAAACATATGAGAATGTTTATATAATCTGGAGGCAGAGGAAATCTATTTAAGCAATTTAGGTATGTTCAAATCATGAGTAAAAGTTTTCACAAAATAAATTACATAATATGAAAACATACTATTTGGCAAAGGATAGCATAGACAGAGATAATAAACTAATTCTCACCCAAACTTTACCCTATTCTCAATCTTAATACCACTCACATTTATAATAAAATGCAAAATCCAATGCAGGTCCTATAAAGCCCTACCAAGTCTGGCCCATGGCCATCCATTAATATTCTTAATACATAAACACTGCTACTAATTGCTTAATAATTAAGAGATAAAAGCAGTCATTTATTTTTGTATGAAGAAGTTCATTTATCAATAGAATAAACTGTAAAGTTATCAAGAGTTAAATTACAGCTATAAAAACTGAAAAATTGTTAAGGATTTTTTAAAATATTGTCAATCCTGTGATTTAGTGCTAAAAGGCATGGTACCACACACACACACACACACACACACACACACACATGCACACACCAGCAAAGAACCATGAAGGAACTTCTTGAGGTAACAGGTATGTTTATTACTTTGATTGTGTTGCTAGTTTCCTGGGTGCATGCAAATGCCCCAAGCCATCAAATTGCATGTATTAAATATGAGTAGGTTTTTGTATATCAATTATACCCCAATAAAATGGTTTAGAAAGGCCAAAAAGAAAAAGAAAAGAAAATTACTTGGGGACATTTTTCATCTTGAATGCTGGTACTTTCAAAGTAAAATTATGTTTTTCTTCTTCTAAAATCGATATTTTAAAGTATTTTTTATTTTGAAATAATTGTTAATTCACATGCAGGTATAAGAAATAATACAGAGAGATCCTGTACATTCTTTATCCAGTTTTCCTAATGGTTATTATATTTTCAGCACCAAAATTTCCATTTGTGTCTTCTTTATATCTTCTATTTCTTTACTGAGACTTTCTACTTTTTCATTTGTTTTCCATTCAGTCTTTGCTGATGTTGGTTAGGGTTGGGTAGATGGTATATCTAGCAGAGTTCCAGCAAGAAAGATATGTTCATGTTCATAAAAGGTGATTAAAAAGAGTTTAATCATGGATATTTTACAGTTATGGGACACCAAGAAAGAAGGTGAAGCATCCCATGGACTGGCAACAGCTGGTGACTTCTGCTTTTTCTAGATTTGAACATGGCAAGACCTGTAGCTATAGTAGGTGCTGCCCAACTGCAGCTTGGCCCACAGTAATGGAACCAGACATTGAGAATTACAAGCTAACAGAAGAAACTGGGGATTTAAATGAAATGGTAGTTCTGTCTTCACACCCACCAATCCAATCTCCCACTGGAATTTTCTACTGGACAAATGTAACTGTCTCACCAAGTCACATACTAGTGCACAGAGTAGGGTAAAGAAGGGTGGAAAGTGAAACTCTAGGGCCAAGTATAAATATTCAACCCAAAGAGAATTCCAGATGGAAAAGAGGAGACCAAGGTAAGCATGTGTGAACAAAATGAGAGGTTGACCTGTCTAGACAAGAAATCAAAGGAAGTAGCAATTGGATATAAAATGAGATCGTAGAGGGCTGTTAAGGTGGGATCAGCAGTCTCACATAAAGCAAATGATAGAACTTAACAATTCACAGCTATGAAACGATTAAAACACATATAGGTAGTTAAAGAGATAACATGCAAAGCTAAAACTATTCATTCCTCAGTTATATTTTTAATAAACAAAATATTTTTCACAATGAGGCAACAGAATAAAAGATAATTTTAATTCACGTAGCAAAATATGATAATTTCATTGAAAACGTGTTTAATTAAAATAGAACAACAGTGGAAGGGTTGGAAAGATTGGGAATTTTGTAGAGAAAAATCTATTGTGTGGAAGATAAAATTCAGATTGAAATGCTGAATATGTGCCATTTTATTTCAAGGATTTGTGTGAGTGTGGCATTTTTCTCATTTACATAAACAAGCTGTATTGAAAATAGAAAAATCTCAACCAGAAATCTGCCTTTTGATAAGAGACAATGACCACCTAATCACTACCCGTTTTCTTTCTAATACAATTAGGGTCATCAGAACCACATCTTTCTAACAGGGAAGGAAACACCCAATAACATTTTAGCAGGTGCTGCATAATCACGTCTCAAATGACTTTCTGCAGATGAAAAGAAAATAGTATTTGCTTGCATAACTGAACATATCTGTCTGAATTATTCTCCTACAGATGTTATCCTGGGAATAGAAACAAAATTGTTCATTCACTAGCAGCCTTCAAGAAGCACTATGATCTGGGGCAGCAAAGAGCCAGAAATAAAAGACAGAGAGGCATTCTCAATTCTGGAAGAAAACACTGGTGTGGAAAATACACACAATGGCTGTTCGGTCTTAAGACTCCATGAGTTATTATCTAACTATTCTGGATTTTCTAATTCCTGTGTCTTGGAGGACTGCAAGTAGGTATATATACTGATTTTTAGGCATAGATAATAGCGTAGATAATACTGTCAGATGCCAGGTTTCCTTAATAGTGTTTGTATTAAGCTCTCTACGCTTTTTAGTCTGGCACTCACTATTTGTGGCCAAGAATACCTACTAAATTATAAATCTTTGAAAACAGTGACTGCTACTTATTTACTTTGTATTCACAATTTGAGCCTTCTTCATATGCAATATCATAAATGCTTTTGACATTAAATATCCTTTAGGTTCAAGCTATATTTACAACTCAAAGCAGCTTAAAGGTAGGGATTTATCATAAAATCACAGTATCTAAATATTTTACTAATGATAGTGAGCATGCAGTCTCAGTGAAGTGTAGAAAGCAGAATACACTGCACACATGCTACTGTGCTTTCCCCAGCTCCAGACCATAACAGATAATGAAACTTGAGTCTGAAACTTTTCTATTGAGTCCAAACCCTGGATCATAATCTTTTACAACGTAATCCTGTGGGCAGGCACTCCCAATAAATCAGAGTTGGTAAGCAACATGCAATCTATTTGTTGTCCTGAGTTCAAAGATATGTAGCCTACAATGAAAATACACACACACACACACACCTATACACTCTACTCTTAGTAACTATAACTAAACTTTATACTGCACTGTATCTAAAACTATACTATCACTAAACTACTCAATTATTATACACAAATTAAATACCTAAAGTAGGTATGAGAGTTTATTTTATATATCAACTTGACTAGACCAGGAAATGCCTAGATAACTGGTTAATCATTATTTCTGGGTGTGTTTGTAAAGGTGTATCCAGATGAGCTAAGCATTTGCATCAGTGGACTGAGTAAAGTAGATTGTTCATCCCATTGTGGGTGAGCTTCATCCAGTCTGTTGATGGGCTAAATAGAACAGAAAGGTCAGGGAAGGAGGCATTCATCCTTTTTTTTTTTTTTCCCCCCATTGGACTCATTGCTTAAGCTGGGACATCTCATCTCATCTTCTCCTGCCCTTGGACTAAGATTCATTGGCTGCACTGTTTCTCAAGGCTCAGGACTCAAACTGAATTACACCACTGGCTCTCCTGGGTCTCTGTTTGCAGACAGCACATCATGGGACTTCTCAGCCTCTATAATCACATGAGCCAATTCCTCATAAAAAATCTCCTTTTAATGCTATTGGTTCTGTTTCTTCAGAGAGCCCAGACTACTATACCAGGCAAAAGGAATCCACATACAATATTCTACTATCAGCATATTGTGCCTTTGTATTCTGATTCAGCTGCAACTGTTCATTTATTATAGGCTCTGTTGGCTTTTGCTTTATTTCTGTTTATAATTTCTCTTTGCTAAAACCTTCTGGCTTGGGGAAACATACTTATCCTTGCAACACATACTTACAGAGTACTTAGTATGGGTTAGGCCTTATGCTAGGTAATGGAGTTGTCCAAAAGGCAAACAAGCTCTGGAAAATGAGATTCAGATTCCAGATTGCAGTTGGTCAGCTTGAAATCCGCTACCATCTTTTACCATGTTGATATGTTTATGAGTATTAACAAGCAATGGTAACTCTAGTTGCTATATTCTTATTTATTACTGTTTTATATTAATTTGCAGAAAATTTGGTCAATGAAATGAATGGATGGAATGAATAATTTGGGAGTAAACATGTTGAGTTGCAAGACAGTATGTCCAATATTTTAACTGATTTGCCATTCATTGACTTACTTCCCTCCAAATTATAGTATTTAAATGGGTGTGATGACTTAGACTTCATATTGGCACTGACTTAATTGGAGTCCAATTGAAGCAAGAATCTCAAGATGTGACAGGATGAGGTCAGGGAGGTACTCATCATGGTGCTCATTGACCTAGGCTGTTTGGAGACACACCCTGGCCAACAGCAAGAAATGAATATGAAATAGATTCTGGTCTTAGAAAGAACTGGTGATCACTTTAAACAATGACAGGATTCTCCCTGAGCAGCCTGAGATTCAAGTGTAGGCCCTGGAGTTGATGGGTAATGAGTGCACTGAAGAAGAACTGAAAGAAGTCACTTCTATGAAGTAGATAAACATAACTGTGATTTTGCATGTTCAGAGTGCCCACCCAGGCTCTGTAGCAGGTAAAACAACAGGTTGATTTCCAGTCCCAACTCATTTGGGGCTCTTCCTTCTGATGTGATTGACTCAGGTACTATGTCTAAATCAGGAGGTGTAAGATCTGAGCTTCCATTGTAGAAAACAGAGAATGAGGTTTTCAGAATTTGTGACTAGAAAAATAAGAAGATGAGATACTTTATATTCTAAATACATTTTCAACTTTTTTCTGCTCTTTAGCACTCTTCATTTGTTCTCAGTTACTTTCTAGAACAAGATTAAAGCAATATTCCCTCCTACACTATGCATATTTACACATATATTTTGTTTCACTTTGTGATTTCATTTCAATACATTGTTCAGTTTGTATCTAGTCTATTTTCCTGCAAGTTATTTTCATTTCTCAGCATGACCAGGAATAACCTATAATATACTCAACAAAATATCGTATTTCCTTATTTCAATACCCTTCAAAATATACATTTTATTGACCTTATTTTCAGTCATTTTAGACTCTAATAAGATATAAAAATAATTAGTCCAATATTAATGTATATTCATAACTTTTTCTCCAAGCTGTGAGATCTGTTGAACTTCAATGCATGAACTTTGAAGGAAGCTGCAATCAATGTCTGTCTCATTCTGTGTTCTTAACAGATCTTTATAAGTTTTATGAGAATTACAATGATTAGCTGTGTGGCTATTGTATATTTTATTAAACATCATCTATGTCTTCCCAAAGTAGATCAGGTAGGAAGCAAGACAAAGTTCATGTGTAAGTAACTATGACAGAAGTTAAAATAAATACCTCATAAGGTGCACACATAGCATGTTATAAGTCAGAAAAGAAAGAGACCTAGTTATCCAAGAAAAGCCATATTTAATAGGTTACATTTAACTTGGTTCTCATTGCACAGAGAATATTTTTAAAATGCATACATTTGGAAACTTTTTACTTCTTGAGTTTTAAGAGACAGCGTTGTCATATTTTTAGCAACTATTACCCAAAAGCTCACTAATATATTTTAAAACAAAAACTATATATATATAAGTCAGTTCATGAGTGCAGCCTTTCCAAAATAGTTGAAGGTATTCATGACAAGTATCCCCAAAATGTGCCACTTTGATATGTGGACTATTTTGAGCTGAAGGAAAACGAGACTGAGCAGATTCAAGAAAATTTTTTACCTCTCCTTAAACTCTGTGAAAGAATTTGGATAGGGGGCCTGCCCTAGAAAGAGAGCTATTACAAGAGATAACTTTATCTGAATGACCTTTTTTAATCTGAGTGGCAGGACAAACATCTAATTACCAAACATTTGTTCTTATCACCCTGTGAATTACCCTCCCCCCACTCCTTTGAAACTCCAGGCCCCTGTCCCATTCCTTAGCTCAAGATGGTATATGAGCCTCAACTGCCCAGAATCTCCTTGGGTCTCAGATTCTTATGAGGCCCCTGTTCATATGTAATTAAAATCATTTTTTTTCCTGTCAGTCCGTTATATATTAATTTGATTATTAGGCCAAAGGGTCTAGAAAAGTAGAAGGAAATATTTTTCTTCCCTAACATTGTACAAATAATTTTTTCCTAAAGTAATGATATGCCAAATACTGAAGTTTCTTAAACATTTGAGTCACTGACATGTGTGGAGTTTGATCTACTATCTTCTGGGTTCTAGGCCACCTAAATATATCACATTATCTTCTTAAGAAAAGTCACAGTGTGTCTTATTTTTTTTTTAAGATTTTATTTATTTATTTGAGAGAGAGAGAGAATGAGAGATAGAAAGCACAAGAGGGAAGAGGATCAGAGGGAGAAGCAGACTCCCTGCTGAGCAGGGAGCCCGATGCGGGACTCGATCCCGGGACTCCAGGATCATGACCTGAGCTGAAGGCAGTCGCTTAACCAACTGAGCCACCCAGGCGCCCCTCACAGTGTGTCTTAAAAGCTTTACTTCATGACCATGGAGACCCACTGAGAGCACTGCCTTCACCTTTCAGGTTGGAATTGCAATAGCAATATTTAATCTATGACACATTTTTTAGAGTAAGTTTTACCATGATTTGGAATGCAAATTAAGTACTGAATTCCAGAACTTAGAATTACTGTAGATGCATCCTTTGGGTTCAGCTCAGTCAACTCATTTATCAAAGTCCCTACTATGCAACAACTCATTGGTAATTGCTTCCATGCATTTTTCAGTAGATCTCCCTGCAGTTTTTCTTCTCCCTCCCTGCCAATGTTATATGATTTCTCTCTCTCCCTTTCTCTCTCTGGCCCTCCTGGCTTTCCCCCTAGAACTCAAAGACAAAGCTTTGTGTTTTTTCTTTCTTCTTCTTGTCCATTCTTTTCCTGCACTTTTTTCTACTGCTACAAATAAATCCTGAATCTTCTGCCTTCCCATTCAGTGGTTTCCTTCAGGGCGGGCTGTTGATAGGCATGTCTGCTCCTGGGCCTGCCAAGTAGCAGGTAGGGGTAAGTTAGCTACAGCTCTCAACAGTTTTCCTTTTCTACTGGCTTCCTTGTTCTCTCCACATAGTTTGCACATGCTGTTCATACGAAATGCTCTTCTTTTTTTATACCTCTGCTTTGTGAATCAGCTACCTAACTTGCCAGACTCCTCTCCCCCTCTTTTGGAGATGGTCCTTTCCAAATTACACCGTTCTCACAAATGCACATAGAATCAAGTAAAATTTCATTTAGTCGTCATTGGTAGCCTTGTACATGAGATGTGACTGATTTCCAATTTAAGTATAGTAAACTGAGGTCCAGAGAAGTTGGAAATTTCTGAAGGTGTCTAAGAAGTGATTAATAGAGATGACACTAGAGCCCAGGTCCATATTTATAACCTACCTCTCTTCCCACAGCCAACCACAATCTTATCTGAAAGCAAACAAATCACAAACATAAATAAATTATATGTTGTCTCTATACTTAGAGCTTCAACTAAGACATGTAAGATTTCCTAGGAGAAAAAAATTAAAATTTAATTTCACCAAGATAATTACAAAGAGTAGAAGTAAAAAGTTAAAGGAAACATGGAAGAAGAGATTCAGAGAAGGGTCAACAAACTCAGAGCCTGAGTCTGGTGGAGAATTTGACCTATAGAAAAAGTTGTCATGCTTTTTAAAGAATATTGCCTTTCTTCAAAGGTGATATAGCCCTTTATAGTCGTTTAATTAACTGAACACTCCACATTGCTTGATGTTAGGTGCAAACTAGCATGATATTTTAACCACAGTGCCAAACTCACTGTATAAGAATCAGATGGAGAATTTGTTAATTATAAAGATTCCTGGCCCTACTTTTAGAAGTATGTATTTAATAGGTTTAGGGCACAGTTCAGGAATCTGTATTTCTGTGATTTCCATGTGATACTGATGTGCAGTCCTTGGGGGAACAATTAATTCATACTATGTGTTATAAAGGATTCAGTAAAGTCATAGCTTTTGAAGGAGGAGAATTTATTGAATTTCTAGATGATAATCATTGCTTGATTTCCTGTAGACTGTTTTCAACACTTTCCTCAACTGCTCTTTTTCTTACTATTTTTCAAGAAAACTGGGTACCTGGGTGGCTCAGTTGGTTAAGTGACTGCCTTCGGCTCAGGTCATGATCCTGGAGTCCCGGGATCGAGTCCCGCATCGGGCTCCCTGCTAGGCAGGGAGTCTGCTTCTCCCTCTGACCCTCTTCCCTCTTGTGTTCTCTCTCATTCCTTCTCTCTCAAATAAATAAATAAAATCTTTAAAAAAAAAAGAAAACTTATGACAAAAGGGAAGTATTAGAAATGTATATTAATGTCATCTTTTCACTTATATCCATGGTAAATTTCATGTGGAGTCAATTACAGGAGTGGGGAGGGGGAAGGAATTAAACCTAATGAAAGTTAATCAAAGAGAGGAACTTCCTTCAGGCTGGCCATGCATGTCTGTGGTTTGTCTGTCATTTATAATGCTGCAGCCTCTGGTTCATAGTCAAGCTGTAATTCTGCCAGTTAATGTATCCAATTAACCCCACTAATGAGCTAATCAACAGTGTAAAATCTGTGTAAAATCACTGAGGGTGTATGATGAATGGAAAATGCACTGAACTCTCCCAATATAAAAAGTGCTTTATTGCACTTGTTAAAGTGGCACTGTCTTATCCCTCTCTAAAGGGTAATTTATCACCAGGGTCCGTAACAGTGCCATGCCCTGATAAGGCAGAGGTGGCAATAAACCCATCAGAAAATGATTACTCAGGAATGTGGAGCAATTACAATGTCTCCGTGTATTGGAGTCATAGGCTACAGGGTAAATGTGCTTTTCTGTTGATGCAGGGTTCAAATAAAGAACCAGCAGCAAACCTGAAGGTGATCCATAACGTGTAAATGGATGGTATTTTTATATACGTGCATATTCATTTATAATCCTCTGAAGCAAGTATTTCTGGAATCAGAAGTCTCCATTGTAAAAGAGGATGAGGGTTCTTTACCAGAACTTCTTATCACAAGAGTGGGGGAACACAAAGTTGGCTGTCCTGTAGAAGCTACCCATTTCTTCTAAAATCAATCCTCTCTTACGGAAAGACTTTCACCAGCTAATTCATAGTCCTTTGCTCTTGTTCATATACTGGAATAACATTCTAGAAAGGCTCATTCTCATGTGGGAAATCCAAGTTTTCTTTGTAATATAGGATCCAGAGTCATCCTCTCCAGGATACAGATCTCAAACAAATCCCAGTATTTGCTCATACTAATCTTATCTTCATATGGCACAATCTCTGGGTGTTTTATGTTTAAAACAAGTTGGAAATCAAGAAAAGACATCTATGGAAGGAAATAAGTAGCATCACCTCTGCGTTTCTGGATAATTCTCTGCCTTATTTGCAACTTTTCTTTTCCTATTTGCTAGTTTGGCTGATCTATTTCCATGTCTTTATTTTCATGTTTCTAGATTTAACCTTTTCTAGTTGTGGTCTTCAAAACAGAAAAACTCCCCACTGTTTCACCTGATAATATCTCTGCCTTTCATTACTCCTGTATCTTACCTTCAACAAGGAAATGACCTACCCTCTTTCTAGCATTAACTCTTACACTTGTGTTGGCATTCCTGTCCTTGCTCCATCATTATTTGTTTGCTTTTTAATCTCTCCCTCTCTTCTGCTCTTCTATTTTCATCAAAAACATGCTCAAGCATCATTACTATTTAAAATCCTTCTCCTCCATTCTGAATCTTCTCTCTAGTTACACTTTTCTTCCTTCTTTAACTTAAAAAGTACTTCTCCCTTACTGTCTCCTCTTTGTCAATGTTCATATGAACTTAACCCAAAAATGTTCCCATCCCTTTCCTCTGTTAAACTAAAATCGCTTCCTCAGGGGCGCCTGGGTGGCTCAGTTGGTTAAGCGACTGCCTTCGGCTCAGGTCATGATCCTGGAGTCCCGGGATCGAGTCCCACATCGGGCTCCCTGCTCAGCAGGGAGTCTGCTTCTCCCTCTGACCCTCTTCCCTCTCGTGCTCTCTGTCTCTCATTCTCTCTCTCTCTCAAATAAATAAATAACATCTTTAAAAAAAATAAAATAAAATAAAATCGCTTCCTCAAACTTCCTCACTACCTTCTCAAATATCAAACCTTGTGGTTTTGTGACAATGATCTTCATAGTTAATCTCTGAAAATACCTGACACACTTGACTATGCATGCTTCCCTAAAATTTTTAGCCCCCCATTACACTTTATGACACTACATTCTTGCTCTTCTTTATATCTCTGATTACTTCTCTTGAACTTATCTTCTGTGGGTTTTAGTCAGCTGTTCTCATATGTATCTATTCAACCATTCTATTTTATATACCCATTTAAAAATATTTTTACCATGCCTGTACACACAAACTGAGTAACCTCCTTGTCTAATAATTTAACTACATCCTCTATACTTCAAACCAGAAAGCTGCAGTTCTTATCTATTTTGTGAACTCCCAGTCTTCATTCCCAAGTTCTGCTTATGTTTTTGACACCTCACATTTAATATTTGAAAAAAGTGGGTAATTATATGTTACTACTCAATCAACTAGGCCAATTTAGATTACACAAATTCGACTTTAATTAACTTAGGCCATACAAGGATTTATTAGAAATATACTGGGATGTGACTGGACTAGCCACAGTTGGGAGTCCACACATTTGTCTTCCTTACTTCTTTTCAGGTGCTGGTTTTATTAAGTTCAGTAAAAACCCACATCCTCCACAGGATAGGGAAGATGCTTATCAACACCTTCTGATTCTCATACTTGAAGCTTCAAGTTCTGAAGCTTTGACTGGAGATTCTTTCCCTAGTTCCAGTTTGCACAATTGTGGAGAATTCCTCCATCAGCTCACTCTAGGTCAGTTGAGAGACACCTGGACATTTTCAGCCCACACAGGTGGAATGAAGCTGGACTCTGAGGTTATAGGATTGTTCTGAATCAGGCATTCACTTCAACTGGTACCCATCACTTCCTCCTTTCTGTGTTTTCTGTCTGAACAATGGCATCCACCAAATCACACAAGCTAAATACCACAGCATCACGTTTACCACTTTTTTTTCCCTCTAAAGCCAATTACCAACCCCTACTCATTCTATCTCAACATTGTCTTACTAGTATTTTCATTTGTCTCTTTCTCCAGTGGTTCTGCTCTAGTTAAAACTCAGCATCTTACGTCTCCTCTATCAGCACTAAGTTGGTCTCCAACTTGAATATCTAGCATTTTTACTGCATTCTCCTCAGTCAAGTCAAAGAAGATGATTATCACCCTCAGCATACATGTGCTATACTTTCTGTCTTCTCTCCATTCACAGCTATGTTTCTCTGCTATCCTTCAGGCTAAAAGGATATAACACAATTTTATAACAAAATTTCTTTAAAAAGTTGTCAGAAGTACATGTCTTCAATTCCTTATTTTGTTTTCTCTAGAAACGAATAAAGGTTTTAGCCCCAGCAACCCATTAAACAAATCTTTCCTAATCACGAAAGACATCCGTCTTGCTAAATCCACTGTCAGTTATCTATCTGCCTCCTTTTTACTCAAGCCTTAGAAGCACTTGTTACAAATGATCTATTCCCATTTTGAATTACTTTTTTCTTGTCTTTGGTTTCCTACCCCCCTGATTTATTTTCTACCTCATAGATGATGTCTTCTTTTTTCTTTTTTTAAGATTTTATTTATTTATTTGACAGAGAGAGACACAGTGAGAGAGGGAACACAAGCAGGGGGAGTGCGAGAGGGAGAAGCAGGCTTCCCACAGAGCAGGGAGCCTGATGTGGGGCTCAATCCCAGGACCCCGGGATCATGACCTGAGCTGAAGGCAGACACTTTATGACTGAGCCACCCAGGCACACCGATGTCTTCTTTTTTTAATTGAGGTAAAATTGACATACAATATTATATTAGTTTTAGGTATATAACATATGATATAATATCTGTATATATTGTAAAATGATACCACAATAAGTCTAGTTAATATTCATCACCATAAATAGTTACAAACACTTTTTTCTTCTGATGAGAACTTTTACACAGATGCCTTCCTTTCATTGCCTATTACTAGGATCTACTTTCTCTTCCCAAATTACAAATACTGGCATTCTCCAGGGTTCAATCCTTGGGCCTCATTTTTTTTTCCTTATATAAACTTCTTCCTAGTTTACCTCTGCAGCTCTTCCTATAAACTCCTCTCCAATTGCATTCACATACCACACCCCTCTGGTGTATTCATAATTATTTAATACTTCTGTATTTCTGTATTATCTCCCATGTTCTCATATAGATGGCATGATCACATCCTTTCCCATTATCTGCCTGTGCTACCACCACTATTATCTTTATGACCCAATTCAGTCTCTCCCAAGAAACCTCCCCTGATTAGCCCACCCAGTTTAGGGGGAATAAATTATTCCAGGTTTCCCTTTCCGTGTAGCTTGTACATCATTTTAACACTTGCTTCATCCTGTATTCTCTTATAATTTTCTATTAAATTTGTCATGACCCCTCTTGGACTTCAGTTCCCTGAGAGACTTCCTATAATCTGTTCAGACAAACCATCAAGGCAGTCTTGTAGCTAACCTGACTGTGAATGCATAACTCTATTCCATACACCTTAGGCTTTTGGTCCCTACCTAGCTCAGCCTATCTGACTTGCCTCCTCTCAGGAAGATTTACCTGTCTTTTCAAGCTCTGGTCTGCTTCCCAAAACTGTCTTTATCCCGCTTTTATTTTCAGTCACTTACAAGGTAGCAGGCCCATCATTTGAAATATTATATTTGTTCATTCTATTTTACTTAACTTTAACGTGTTATTGATTTATTCAATTCTTTACATATTTTGTGTATTAAATTTTACTTTTAAAAAATTCTCTAGCCTTATCCAAATGGAAAAAAAAGACTGAAAGTAACTTACTTATCCACAAAGAGGGAAAACTTAAAAATATTTGAACTCATATTATTTCATTTCAAAGCTCAGACTTTAAGACTCTTTCCTCTTGTCTTCATCAGTCACCTCCTTACCTTTTCTTCTAGCAACCTTATGTTGGCACAGTGCCCCCCACACAGTAGGCACTCTGTAAATATTTGTTGAATTGACTATAACTTTTGTGGAAGTTAGCAGTTTTGTCATGAAAATGCTGGGAGGCAGAGGAGGTTAATTGAATATAAGTCTCAAGGCATTTGTGTTATTTCTCTCCTCAGTACTAGCTGGCCAAGTACATTTTTCTCCTTCCCCAACTGCTTTTTATAATCAGCCACAGGGGGCCTACAAAGCTTAGGGCAAAATCAAATAACACAGTCAACCCATTCTAGGGAGACTCTGCCAGAAATGTATAGTGCTAAGGTACTAGGAAAAAGATCACAGAGTTGGAACAAAGAAAACTGGCTTCAAGCATAGCAATAGAGGTACAGTGCTTGATGGTAAAAATACAACTTCTGTTACCTGTCAGGATTGGATTATTTACAGCATGGATGAAATATGTATGGGTTTTCTAACAGACTTACTGAAATCCAGCAATAATGCAAAACAAGAAAAAGCCCGATGGTTGGAAAGTATTTTTATACTTTTGTCCCTTTATAGAACTTTATTATACCTTTGTCTTTTAACAGACTTTATAAAAAGGTAATCAATGATACTAAAATTAATGATCAAATAGTGAAAATGGTTCAGAGTCAAAAACTGCATACTTCTCTGCATAGCCAGACAAAATAATGCTACAGAATAGCGCTTTCACTTTTTCGTCAACCAAGATTTCATAACTGATCTCTCTGCTAAATGGACTCAAAACCATTTCCTATATTTAAAAAGTGATTATGTCAGATTTCTTATTTTAAAAAGATGAATGATATCTTCCATTTAAAAAGATATCTTATGCCCCAAAATTGTTTACATGATTACTTTCTCTGTGGGTATACCAACTGATAAGAGCAGAGAAAAATAGTTGAATATTTCTTATATCTGAGATTAAGAAGTAGAAGAAAGCTTCTGATGACAGTCATATTTAGAGCTAACACAAAGCTTCAGCATTAGGCAAACTTCAAACACTAAATCTTTATATCACTGACAGTACACCTGCTCATCTCTGACTTATTTGATCCACATTCCCCAGAAAAGTTTGTATTTTTCTCATTCTTGTACAGGAACACATTAATAGACCATAATGCATATTCTGTTTTCCCATTCAGCCCATATGAGCTTATCCAAAATATCCTTACATTTGTATCCCTAATGCCACTTACTCTAAGAAGCTCTTTCCAATCACCCCCAGGTAACACATTGTATCAGGTAAAAAACTGAATACTTTAACCTGAAGCCCTCTAGCTAAGAATGCTTTTTGCTAAGCCAAGAAATTTTATTTTACAGAATGTTTCTTAACATGGATTTGTATGGTATCCTCATGATTAGATCAGGTTAAACATTTTAGTGAGAAACAGTGATCTGTTGTATTCTTCTCTGTGTGACATAGGCATGTTGATATATAATTATTCAATCTTTGGCAATGGAAAATTTGATCACTTGGTTAAAGGGTTATCATCTAGATTTCTCCATCATAAAAGGAAGTGAAATAAGTCATACTGAGAAAGACAAATACCATACGATTTCACTCATAAGTGGAATATAAAGGAAAACAAAAAAGCAAACAAACAAATGGATAAACAAACAAAAAGCAGAATCAGACCTATAAATACAGAGAACAAACCCATGGTTGCCAGAGGGGGTGGGGGGTGGGAGGTTGGGCAAAATGGGTGAAAGGGAGTGGGAGATACAGGCTTCCAGTTATGAAAAGAGTAAGTCACGGGACTAAAAGGTACAGCATAAGGAATATAGTCAATGATATTGTAATAGTTATACAGTGGGACAGATGGTAGCTACACTTCTGGTGAACATAGCATAATGTATAAACTTATCAAACCACTAACTTGTATACTTGAAACAAATGTAACATTGTGTGTCACCTATTCAAATAAAAAAATAATAAACAAACAACCAAATAAAGGTACCTTTCTGCTTTGTAATAAGAAACAATTTGTAAGGTGGTCATTTGAACTGTGTGAACATCATTTTTCCCACTAACTTTTCTCCAGTGTTTTCTTTTTAATATTTTTTTTTCTAGAATAGTTTTAGATTTACAGAAAAGTTTCATGGATGGTACAGAGTTATTTTATTTATTACAACCAAATTTTTGTGCTGTTAATGACATTTAATGACATATTTATCACAACTAATGAACTAATATTAATCTATTATTACAAAACTCCATACTTTAAATGGATTATTTAATTTTTATCCAACATTGTTTTTGGATCCAGGAACCCATCCAGGATATCGCATTACATTTATTCATTATGTCTTCTTAGACTTTTCTAGATGGTGACAGTTTCTCAGACTTCCCTTGTTTTTGATGACCTTGACAGTTTTGAGGAGGAATAATCAGGTATTTTAGAGAAAGTCTCTCAATTTGGGTTAGGCTGATGTTTTTCTCATAATTAGACAGGAATTATGGGTTTGGGGAAGGAAAATCACTGAGACAAAGTGCCACTTGCATCATGTCGTATTTAGGGTTGCCAGCTACTAACATGACCTATCATTGGATATTAACCTGATCATGTGGCTAGGGTAGTGTTTGTCAGGTTTCTCCACTGTAAAGTGACTCTTTTTCTTTCTTTTCATAATCTACTCTTTGATAGGAAATCTCTATGATCAGATCACACTTAAGAGGTGGGACATTATGCTCCATTTGCTGAAGAGAGGAGTATCTTCAAAAATTATTTGTATTTCTTCTGTATAGAGATTTGCCTATGCTCCCTACTTTGTGTATTTATTCAATCATTTATTTGTATCAGTATGGACTCTTAAGTATTTATTTTTACTTTAGTTTATAGTCCAGTTCTACATTATTTATTTTGTTCAAATTATTCCAGCTTTCATCACCAAGAGTAGTTCAGTTTTGTTTCTTTGACATATTTCATTGGTTTGTTTTTTAAGTACTTCCTTACTTTTTGGTACTCCAGATGCTCCAGGCTCATCTTATATATTTCTTGTTCCAGAGGTATGATTATCCATTTCTCCAAGGAGCCCTCATTCCTTCTATTAAAAACCAGGATCTGAGTTCTGGATGTGTTTATTACTACTGAAGTATCATTGCTTCCAGGATTTTTCAGAGTAAAGGGCTTGGAAATATTATATTATACCTATGTATACACAGATTATTATAATACTTTATCAATATATAATTATTACTTAATATGAGTATAAACCCATATTTATAATTATTTCTGTATCTGTCCATTTGTATTAACATTAAGCCAAACATAAGTTCATATTAATGTTTCTAACTTAATCCGGTATTAGCCTTGCCCCCTTGTTTATTTGTAACTTCTTACCCTAACAGTAACCAACCTGGCTCCCAACAACCATACTTCATTTGTGCATTTGTTCAGTCTCAGTACACATGTATAATTGTTTCAGATTTACTAACTTATAAACGAGTGAGAAACAAATTCACCACCTAGAGTACAGTGCTTTTGTATATTTTCTTTCATTCTCAGTCTTATAGTTTCCACTTGTTTCCAAAGTCACTTGGAAGAGAATGCTTTCCCTCCACCTCCCTCAGTGATGTCAGGCATTTGTAATACAAATAGATTGTTTTATCACAATTTGCATTTCATCCTGTGATCTCCTCCACACACCTAATTTACCCTTGTATACACGAAGTTTCACTCTTTGGCTGTAAAATTCTAGGAGTTTGATAAATGCATACTGTCATGTATACCACTATCCTATCACACTATGAATAGTTTCACATCCTTAAAATAAAAGCCCCTGTGCTTCACCTATTCAATCCTCCCTGAATTCCTGCAACCACTAATGTGTTTTCTATCTTTATATCGTTGCCTTTTCCAAAATGTCATATAAATGCAATATTATAACATATAACCTTTTCAAACAGGCTTCTTTCATTTAGCAATGTGCATTTAAGATTCATTCATGTTGTATTCATTCCTCTTTTTTATTGAAATATAATTGACATATGACATTATATTATTGTCAGGTGTACAGCATAATGATTCAATAATTGTATATATTCATTCCTCTTCATCACCAAATTGTGTTTTATTGTACAGAGGTATAACAGGGTTTTTTATACATTCATCTTTTGAAAGACATCTTGACTTGGCTGCTTCCAGTTTTTGGTGATAACTGCTGTAAAAATTTGCATGTAGAATTTTGGTAAACATAAGTTCAAATCAGTTGAATAATTACATGAGCAATTGCTGTATTGTATGACAAGACTATTTTTAGTTTTATAAGAAACTGCCAAAATGTCTCCCAAAGTAGTTATACCATTTTGCGTTCCCACAAGCTATAGATGAGATTTCATGTTGTTTCACACCTTTGCCAGTAATTGATACTATCATTTTTTTTTTTAATTTTAGCCACTCTAACACATGTTCAATGATATCTGATTGTTGTTTTAGTTTAGTAATGGTTGTCATTCATTCATAATCTTTTTCTAAATCATTTATTAAATTGGTAGTTGCAAAATAGCAATATTTTAATTCGATATTTAGCATTCCTTGTTATTCTTGTAAGTCCTCTGTTAAAGACCAGTGTCCACCACACTTTTTTTAGTATCTTCCATAACATCAATTTCTTTATTTTATTGTGTTATAATACACTATTGATTTTATATTATTTATTTTGATGCTCAAATTATCCCACATTTGGCTGAGAGCCCATTTAAGTTTATTCCTCTTGCTTTTGACATATTTTGAATGGACAAGTTTAAAAAAATTAAATAAAATAAGCAACAGCAATAAAAATGTACAGAGGAGAAATGTCAGAATACAGACTTGCTACAATATACTATCTAAAATAACTAATTTTCAACAAAAATTTACAAGACATATACACAACAGAAAAATGTGACTCATGCTCAGAAAAGCACTATCAATAGGAGCACCCGGAGGTTGGAACTAGCAGAAAAAGATTTCAAATCAGCTGTTATAACTATGTTCAAAGTATTAAAGGAAACAATGTTTAAAGAATTAAAGTATGATGACAGTGACTCAGCAAATAGGGAATCTGAGTAAATACATAGAAATACATGAAAAAAGAGCCAAATGGAGACTCCAGAATTGAAAGCTACAATAAATGAAATGGAAAATTTACTAGATGGGCCCGATAGCATATTTGAGATGACAGAAAAGCAAATCAATAAACTTGAAGACTGGTCAATGGAAATTATTCAATCTTAACAACAGGGAGAAAAAGAAATTGAAGAAAAATTAAAAGACTCAGAAAATAGCAAGCATACCACCACGGATGTAATGTGACTGTCAGATAGACGAAAAGAGATGAAAGGGTAGAAAAAATATTTGAAGAAATAAGGTAAAAAATTTCCCACGTTTGATGTAATATTAATTTATAGATCCAAAGACCTCCACAAATCCCCATGTAGGATAAGCACAAATACTATAAATCTGGCTACATCAAAGTCAAATTGCTAAAAGACAATGACAAAGAAAGTCTTCAAAAACTAAAGAAAAACACCATGTACAAAGAAACAACATACAATTAATAAATGATTTTACTCTAGAAACAAGGCCAGAAAGCAGTGGAATCCACGTGTTTCCTGCGGTGTATTTCATCAATGCCTGAACCAGAAATTTCATTGTTCCAGAAAAGCGTGAATGCTTTTTCCTACATCTTTGATTATTTGTTTAGGATATCTATTCTGATTATCTTTTTATCCTCATGTATTTACTTTTAAGTTTCAGTCATTTTCATTTACTTCCCTTTGGACAGTCAATGAATTCTAGATATCCCTCTTCATTGTTAGAGGGAAACTGGAAATAGTTAAATGTTTAGTGTATTCTTTTTAGTACAAATAATAAAGATTGCTTCATTTCCCAATCCCCTTAGATAAAAAGTGAAATTTTAAAATGTTGGAGGGTTTTAAAGCATAGAGCACCTCTGAACCGATTGGGGTAGCCAAAATTTCAGGAGTTTTATAATTCTGAGATTGCCTTGTTCCATGTGGGAAAAAAAAAAAAAAAAACATCAGACAGACTCCAGCCCAACCATCCAACCATCATCACAAGAAAGCAGGTGGCATGATCTGCACTATTCCAATACCAAACTATTCCAATACCAAACACACTATTTCCAATACCAAACACCCCTTTGACATGTTTTACCTCATGAACACTAGCCTCAGTATTAACCTAATTAACATACACAGCAATGTTTATAAAGGGACCACAGGTGTAATTTTTTTTTTTTTTTTTTTTGCAGCTCAACAACACTTTGGGAAGTTCTGGGAAAATATGGATGATATATAGGAAAATCAGTCATTAGTTTTAGAGAGTAGGTATCTGGAGTCAAGGTTTTGATTCTTTGAACATACTTGCACCCACCTGAGTTCAGTTTCCAGGCACTTCCTCCTGTACTCTCCTATCCATTTCTCATACCACAAAAGCTCTGTATAAGACAAACTGAGGCATGAATCACAGAACTGAGTAGAGTCTGCTAATCTCTATTTTATTTCTTACCCAGAATACATCTCCATGCTCTCAGTACAATAAAACATCTTTCTAGGCGGCTATGACTTCACACGTTGAAGCTAAGGATGAGGAAGCCTGGATTTAGTTTTGTGATTTTTGTGATATTTAATAACACTATATTTGAACAGTAAGTACATTTTGAAAGTCTAGGAACAAAATAAGCTAACATTATGGCGATGATTTTGAAATATGGATTTTAGTCTACATGGCAATTTAATTGCTAGTTAGAAGCAAATCCTGTCTTGTAGCAATAGGGTTAGTCAGTATTTCTCTAAATTCAATATGAGCTATTGATTCATGGCTGCTACAGTATGAGGGCTTGCTGAAAGAGCAAGGGTTTCCAGATAAGGTAATTTGAACAATAAAATCATTTGGGGGGAAAAAAGCTGTTAAAAGAACAAATTCATTTAACTCACACAGAACCAGGCCAGACTACTAGGGACTTGGAAGAGTGTAAACTTGATTAATAGTGGCTGTTTGTTTAGTTTTGTAAAAGGGGGAAGCCATGCTGTTAATATGATCTCTTTACTACTGTTTCTAATATAATTCAGCTATTTGTTGTAATAATTCCATTGGCAATATTCTTCCAGACAAGAATATATGATTTCATACATAATCAGACCTGGAGTCTTAATAATGATAAAGACTATGTGAAATTAGTAGAGGCTATATCTTTTCAGGCCCTAAAAACTTTTCTGCACCTTTTATTCTTTCTGTAGTTTATAGATATATTGGTCCAGCGCTGGCGTTTTTTATAATACTCCGGTAGATGATACGTTATCAGATAGGTAAAAATTGCCTTCAAGACCTCAGTTTTCTCAAATATAGTCCAGTTTTTTCTTCACACTCCATGTCTACTCAGTATTCATTTTCATTCCTTCTCTGGACTTCAAAATTTCTAAAATCTTTATTTCTTGTTCTAATTCTTTTACCAAGGTAAAAATAAATAAATAAGGGAACTGCAGTGTTATCCTTCCTCATAATACTAGCATTTTCACAATTAATTGCTTTTTAACCAACATGTATTAGGTTCATCCAAGATCCTGAATCTGAAGTGAACTTTCCAGGCTAGAGTTTCTCAATGCAAAGACAAGAGAAAAACAAAATTTTCAGGGCAGTTGCTATCAGGAGGTGTGTGGGTGGGGTGAAGGGTTTGGCCAAGCTCAAACTCTGAAGCACTTGATGGATGATTCTGAAATGTTCTTCCATACCCCTATTTCTGTCTGAGATGCCTTCATCTCTGTTTCTGCCTCTTCCGCCCATCCCTCAAAGCAACTTGACGCCATACCATCACCTTGCAACTTGCTATCTGCTCTCTCTGTTCTTCACTTTCTATTCCCAGATGCTATTCCAGATCACAATGAGTCTTTGCTAAGTGAACCCCAGTAACTAGCTTAGGATGTGAAGCTGAGTCAAATACAAGAGAATAGAAGAAAGAAAATACAATAGAAAAGAAAGGACACACTTCACTATCTGATAAAATACATCTTTTAGGACAATTCTTCTGGTTAGGCTCAGAGGGTTGATTTCTGTCCTTTCAGATACAGTCTAGAGCAGTGCTTCCCAACCTTCAGTGTACATTAGAATCATCTTAAGAGCTTTTAAAAATATCAATGTCTGGCCTCAACCCAAAGATCTTATTTAATTGATTTAGGAAGGGTCTGGACATTGATTGTTTTTAAGTTCCCAGTGTGATTCTAATGTACAGCTAAAGTCCAGAATGTTGAGGTACCAAAAACCATACAACAAAGAATACGTTACTTCATTATATTTTTTTTACTTCATGATATTTTAAAAGGCAATGTGTATTTATTTTGGCATATTCCTCCTGAAGCTTACTCACAGAAAATCTTTTTACCCCTAAAATATATGAAGGTAGTTTGACATTTTAAAAAAGAGAAAATAGTTAATTGACTAAATTAATTCCCCAAGGTGGTTAATGCCAGATACTGAGAACAACCTAGTGCTATGTACTGCTAGTATAGGATTTTTTCTAAAGGGAACATGTTTTCCTAAGAGATTTATTTCTGTGAATAGTGATCCTATAAGATGTTGCCTGAAAAGGATAT
This sequence comes from Callorhinus ursinus, assembly GCF_003265705.2. Classification (NCBI taxonomy): domain Eukaryota; kingdom Metazoa; phylum Chordata; class Mammalia; order Carnivora; family Otariidae; genus Callorhinus; species Callorhinus ursinus. Next base: position 79,224,831 of record NW_027397066.1, read on the forward strand.
ATTGGTCAAATAAGTTTGGAAAACTCATTAAAAGATATCCTAATTTTGAATATTTTTAATATAATTGGTATTTTTAAATGCTCTTTGAGGTCCTGGAGTGAAGGAAATCATTTGAAGTGATTAATCCTACATTTTCCTAACTTATTTGACTATGAATTATGTTCTGTAGTAACACACATTAATATATAGCAAATTTAATCTTCTGGCAAACATACACTGAAAATCGCTGTAATGTAATAAAACATATTAAAGAATCCCAATGAAATCCTATGAATTAATATTTCCTGAAATTCAGAATGCTAGAAATGGTCTAGCCCTCTTATTATAAAAGGAGTTACTTTAAGTTCCACAATAATATTCTAATAATATTTAACTGTGGGAAGGGCTGCAAACCTACCGAATATACCCAGTATTAACTAATTGATTTAAAGTATAGTTGTAATAGAAAATAAAATTATTTCAATTGGGTTTTTATTAACAAATATTTATTTCTCTACCTATATGTTGCATATAGACACTAATTTATTTTACCAGTTTCTATTAAAGACAGTTACAGTTTAAGTCAAATTTTGACATTTTAGTGTTTTTCACTATACTGACTTTAAATATTACTCTGCAGCTTCAAGCATTACTCTTCAAGGATTTGTGAATCATATGACTAGAATGCTAGAGCAAGTGCCTTCTCTTTTTGCAATGAAAGCATTCTGAGCAGTGATTCACATACAGTCCTTTATCTAATAAGAAGACCCTATTGATTCATATTTGCTAAAATGAATTTACTTGGATACTGTTGTTTTGTGTGTGTGTCCTAAAGGTGGTTACTTCACACACACACACACACACACACACACACACACACAAATACAAACACATATACTCCAGAGGTTTACCTTTTATTAACCACTTATGTTTATTGGCTACACTGAGTTTAAATGCATATTCCATAGATTTGAAGTTTTTCTATTTTAGATTTAGTTTGTGGTTTTGCTCTAATCTGCTAAAGTATTAGTCCATGTCATTATTCATAGACAAATCTATATATGTATAGATCATTTGGTTTGAGTGATTTCCAGTTTTTAAAATCAAATGACTTTTATTATTCTATGTGCTTCTATACTTTTTCTATCATCAATTCAATCCAATGTTTATTTTTTCTGTACATAATAATAATAGTATTTGGGAAATTATGATTTATCATAAAGAAATGCTAGCCTAAGGAACACTGAAACTTTGCTGTGGATTATCTAATATTTTCTATACATAATTTTTGAAGTTCTTTTACTTTTTTATTTATTTATTTTTTTAGATATTTTATTTATTTATTTGAGAGAGATAGAGATAGTGACAGAGAGCATGAGCAGGGAGGAGAGGGAGAAGCAGGCTCCAGGCTCCATCCCAGGACCCTGGGATCATGATCTGAGCAGAAGGCAGACGCTTAACTGACTGAACCACCCAGGCGCCCCTTTAAGTTCTTTTAAAAAACACTTGGTAATGGGCTGTTTTGCTTTATTCATCCTATATGTTTATGATAGATAGGAAATTTCATGTTTTATATAGGTTTTCGTAGCAGAGTTATATTCATCTAAACAATCAGCAACCAGTTTAAAAGATGACAAAGAAAAATTTTATGAGGGGGGAAAAGCAGGTAGTAAATAGACAAAAAATATTTAAAAGCTATTGGTAATTCTTGTCGTGTTATCTCTTATTTTTAGGACCTTAAAGTAAACTCACTGATATGAAACAATAGGATACGATGTCATGTTTCTTTCCCTTGGACATTTTAAACAGCAGGAGGGATCCAAATGATTGTCAGGTGGCTTTTGTTGTTGCTGAATACCAAAGAAGTAAAGAATTGTAATTTAAGCTAAATTTAGTTTCTAGACGCCAAGCCCATTTTCTTTTGCTATACATCTAACGTCGATATCTTCCTCTTTTGCCTCTGATTTTCTTTTCAAGCCTGGCAGATATAATGGTACTGAATTTAGAACCTCTTCATTAGGAAGCTGAGTTGCCTGTATTCACAGATTCCTTCTTTGGTCATATAGCATGACACCTTTAAAAGATATCCAAACACCTGAAGGTGTTATAACATTATCCCCATTACTGAGTCAAATCAACCACCCATATGGTCATTTATCTTGCCTTTATTTGCTTCAATTATTACCCTGAAGATATTATTTGGACATCATATCAACAAAAAAAATACATTAATGCCAAAATGTGGTCTCATTCATTTAATAGCTTTCTGGTATAAACTTACCTGACCAGAGAGACAGGGAGACTTTTTTTTTTTTTTTTAAGATTTTACCTATTTATCTGAGAGAGGAAGAGAGCACGAGTCGTGGGCAGAGGCAGAGGGAGAGGGAGAAGCAGGCCCCCCACCGAGCAGGGAGCCCGACCAGGGGCCCTATCCAAGGACCCCGAGATCACAACCCGAGCTGAAGGCAGACGCCTAACCGACTGAGCCACCCAGGCGCCCCAGGGAGACTTTTTTTGAAAGGAAGTTTAGGGTTGTCTGGGTGGCTCGGTCAGTTGAACATCTGCCTTTGGCTCAGGTGGTGATCCTGGGGACCTGGGATTGAGTCTGGGATCAGGTTCCCTACTCCGCGGGAAGCCTGCTCCTCCTTCTGCATCTGCCTCTCTCTCTCTCTCATTCCCTCTCTTTCTCATGAATACATAAATAAAAATCTTTTTTTTTTAAAGGAAGTTTAGCCCAGAATTTTAGAACTCAATCTTCCCATTTCCATGCATCACTGAAAATGGTCATTTCATTTTTCTAGGAGTAAGTTCCTTCATTTGTAAAATGACATAGTAGGACTTGATGATCCCTGACACTCCTTTCTAAGAAGCATATCAACCCAACATTCAACAGAAAATATGCATTTAAAATACATTAGAAAAATCCATTTTTACTTAGAATTTAGAACTAAAGGATTATATCAAGATGCTACTTATCAGAAGAAACAAATAATGGCAGAATTACATTCTTAAAATATCTTTAGTTAGATGTAAACAGGTACTTTTATGGAGAATAATTTACACAATAATCATGTGTTTAAAAAGAAAGCTAATGTACAGCAATATTCCATTCATAGAGTTTAGTAGGGATCTTTTCAACTAAAAATGTAGGGGTTCCACCCAAATAACTTTATAATAAAATTTTTATTTGTATGCTGGAAATCATAGCTTTATATATTCTATTGTATAAGAAATGGGAAATAGTGTTTGTGGAAGAGTTTGACTTAAAGGGAAAACTTGAGTAATCACTTCACAAGCATGTTTGCACATTTAATTTTATCTTTTATAATATTGATACTTGATATTCTTAATTTTTGACTCAATGCCATAATTTTTCAAGGATTGTTATTCTTGTAAAAAGAGACTACATGCATGCATGCATACACACACATATATGTACACATACACACCTGCTAAATATTCCTTGTTTAGCTATAAAGAAAAACTCAAGAAAACCAAAAATGCTGTCTGAGTTGCTACATAAGTGGTTTACCCATGGGACATTTTTCTCACATCTTGTTTTGAACGGAAAAGACCGTGCCAGTAACACATTCCCCTGGGAGACTATTGTACAAGAGTTGGGAAAGAAGTCAAATGTTCTTATACTGCTCATCTTTTACCTTGGGCTTTTCTTCAACCATTGCAGATGAACTCACACCAATAATCTAAGTGTTAATCCTCTTGAATTTCCCTTAAAAAGTTTATTCTTATAACAAAATTAAGATAAATAAGACCTAAATATTTGTTCTGTAAAATGTTCCTCCAACTTTCAAGATTCTAGAAAGACTGTCTCATTACACACACTATAGCATAGTTCAAAGACAAGAAGAGTTTTAACATTGATTAAAACTTTTAACATAATTAAAAATTACATGTTCTGTTCTGCTATTTATTTCCCAAATAACAATTTAGTTTCTATCTTTCAGGCATATTAGAATTGATAGGTTTAAAAGAAAAACAAAAATACTATAGGTAGATTGACAAATACAGGCATCTGGGGGATATTTTTACATATTTATAATATTACTAGGAAGTCTATACTGATATGTAACTTCTATATTTCTAACATATACTTTTTTGTTGGGTATTTATTTATATTAAGAAATTGTCTCTATATTGCTATAAATAAATGTTCTGTCTATATAATTGTATGTAATGGAACTATATAAAATCAATTATTATCTAAGAGAGGGATTATTTTGTTACATCTGAGAAGTAAATTATATCCCTAAGGTTACATGCATTTTTTTGTATTTGTTTATCCATGAATTCACTCATGCATTAATTTTCCATTGAACACACAGTGCCCACAAAGCGCTGTCACTCCTGTTACACCAATCACTAAAGAGGGGCTGAGACAGACTGTAGGAAAGTCCAACCATGTGAGTCCTCATGAGTTACAGAAAATTCTAAAAGTTGCAGTGACCAATGACGAGAGAAATTAAGTCACAATGTCCAAGCCAACCATACCATCTCTACTATGTCTGTGACTCTACTCAAGTTTTCCCTTTCTATTTTGTCTTCCTTTTTCCTGAAACACAAATCTGCTTTCAACTTATCCATATATTCATTTCTGACTCCTAATTCTGGCCACACCGACATTGCCCTCATTGTTCTGTCCTATGTATAAAAGAAAAAAATTTTAATTAGCTCTACTTTGTATATTTCAGTATTTGTCAGTTTGTCACCCCATTTGTTCTGCAGTTTTCCGTGCCTACTCTATCATAAAATATACTTTAGCTGCTATATCTTTCAGATATCTTTCAGAATACAGTTTGCTCTCCTGTTTTTCTTCCTTGTTTCTTTATGTTTTCCTTCCCTCTCCTCTTCCCATTCCTTCCCTCTTTTGAATGTGTTTTGCTTCAGAAATATCTTGCTGATAAAATGCCTTGTTAGAAAATGACCAACCTTGGGGCGTCTGGGTGGCTCAGTCGTTAAGCGTCTGCCTTCGGCTCAGGTCATGATCCCAGGGTCCTGGGATCGAGCCCCACATTGGGCTCCCTGCTCTGTGGGAAGCTGCTTCTCCCTCTCCCACTCCCCCTGCTTGTGTTCCCTCTCTCGCTGTCTCTGTCAAATAAATAAAAACTTTAAAAAACAAAAGGATCAGCCAAAACTAGTCGTTTTTATGTTTTTTTCTTTGACAAGTTTTGGACAGAAATAAGAATTCCACCATGAAAATGGGAGGGCTAATTCCATTTATCCTGATCATTATTATACTATTATAATTATCTATCTATCTATCTATCTATCATCTATCTATTATAGTCTTATCTGCCTATTAGTTCTTTAAATTTTCAGATTTAATTTTAATGGATCTTACTAGAATTTTACAACTAAAATATATCAAATGAATTGAAAAAAATAACTTTGAAATTAATGTTAGAGTCTTTTCTATTCCTGGATCCACATAAATAAAAAATCTATTCTACTTTAAAAAGAACCTGTTAATAAATTATATTGATATTGAGAATATTTTCATGTTAGCGTTTAGGACATTAGCTACTGTATGAGTAATTTCATCTAACAAATCTGAAGACAAATTGTAAAGAATAAAAATGCATAAATATCAGATTTTAATCTAGTTTTGACATAATGTAGCTGTGATTTCTAAAGTCATTTAATCTCTCTGGCCTGATTTTCCACTGTGTAAAGTAACATTCTCCCATACTGAATGATTTAAATAAAATTATAAAATATCCCATTAAAAATCTTATTCTAATATTTTGACTTTTTGACCACCACCCTCATGCAAAGGAAAATAAAAGCAGGGAAGAATAAGGAAAAAAGATGCAAAAAATATTGAAAACCTACTAAGTAGTTCCCAGTGTTCAAGGTATTTTACAGTTATTGTTCTATTTAATTCTCATATCTGCTTTTTGTGGTAAGTGTTATCTGAATTACAATGTTGATAATTTCATTGCTTGACCAGATAACTTGGCTAGTAAATAATGGATTGATGCAGGTATATACTTTGTATGGCTCTCATTCAAATTTGCCCTTGAATGTGGTACTCAATGTGAGTAAGTTAAAAGCTTGTCCTACCTTTCTACCTTCCAGGACCATCTCTTCTCCCTATAAATAGACATACAGTCCCATAAAAGCTCTTTGCAAATAACACCCTTTTGTTGGCAGAAACTATGTGTTAATCATATATCATCATCCATTATGTCCCCAAGGAATTCAGACACTTGTGTCACCTTGCCAGGAATGGCCAGCAATCCCTGTACCGACAGATGGAAGATGACTCCAAACTTTGCTGTGAAAGAGAGAAGGCAAGGGGATCAACGCTCAGAGACCAAGACCCTTTGACCTTCTTCATTCCCACCTTTATTGGTCCTTCAGGATAATCTCAAGCATGGGATGTGTGGCAAGGGGTCTTACTGGAACTAGGAGGATCTGTTTTCAGGAAAGATACAATATTCTAATCTGCATGCTCTACGAGTTCTGCTTAACATAGCCTAAGGAACAATGCATACATCTCTTAGATCACAGCGTGGCTGTTTGGGCTAAGAAAGCTTCCAGAAAGGCAACTCCCTCCCCCACCCTACATTCCTACGGCAGAGTGGTCCTGGGGGCCTTGGCATTCCAAAGGTCTACGCCCTTCTCTAAAACCTTCGATTGCCCCCAGCGCCCTCTGTGTTACATTTTGGCAAGCTAGGTCTTATGGCTGATTTCATGCTCTACATTAACCCCAACATCACCTGTTCTTTAAGAATTCTGTGGTTCTAGGGCACCTGGGGGGTGCAATTGGCTAACGGTCTGACTCTTGGTTTTGACTCAGTCTTGATCTCAGGGTGAGATAGAGCCCCACGTCAGGCTCAAAGCTCAACGCAGAGTGTGCTTGAAATTCTCACTCCCTCTCCTTTTGCCCCTCTCACTCATTCTCTCAAATAAATAAGTAAATCTTAAAAAAAAAAAAGAATTATGTGGTTCCTCCCCCATTATTACACCTCAGATTCTAATTTTCAGATTCCTCTATTAAAAAAAAAAAAATCTCCTTAGTGTCATACATATTTTAAAGTTGTTAATTTTGGTCAGTGGAGAGAAGGCAACAATTATCTCAGACTTTTGGTAAGGTGAAAGAATATAGCAAGACTTAAATATTGTTTATGTTTATTGGCATTAAAAATGGACTTGACGTTTAACTGTGGTTTGACTGGATCTCATTACCACTTATTTAACTTTATCTTCTTCCAAACCTGGAGTTATTTTATATCCTCCACTTGAATTGCATAAAAGCAAACAGCATTCATGCCAATCTTTTCAACCACATTCCGTAGAACATACAGTTTGTTATCTTATGGTTACTTTAGCAGACATTTAGATTTTGTTAAATTTACCAGTACCTACTTTTTTTTTTATCTACTGACTTTTTATTTGCAATGGTTATTATATGAGAAAAAGACACATATTATCAAGAGAAATCATAGACAAAAAGAAAAACTAATCTAATACAACAACAAGCAGTTAATTCTCTTTGCAAACGATGAGAGAGTGAATACAATTAACGAAAATAACAAATCACTGGCCACATTTTATAGTATGTAATATATCATAAAAATGAATGGGAGGTTGCAAATAAATGTTTGCAAATTTTTTCATGTTGTTTCAGTATTTGATGTAATAGATTATGATGATCCATTATGGAAATATATATATATATATATATATATATATATATATATATATATATATATATATAAAACACTTGAGAGCCATTATTCTAAAATACAGGTTGTTATGTGTTGATTAAAATAAAGTTAGAATTTTGTAGAAAGTTGATATAGGGTTATTGAAATATCTACTATAATTTTTAAGATATTATGTATCAGAGACCTTCATTTGCACTTATTCATTCTAATAGCCCATTGATCAAAACAAACAATCCAACACTAACAATGTATCATAACTGTGAGAAAGAAAAAACACTAAATAATAATATAATTATTTTGTCTACATTTGAATTGGCATGCATGGCATGCTTTTCCTATAAAATGGCTAGTTGAACTTTCATAAAATGAAGATAATTCTATGATAAACTCATTGTATTCACAATCTTTTTCATGAAATAATATTTATTAATTATATCTCTGCCTTAATAAATAGACCAAAATATATACATTTAATTTAAGAAAAAAAACAACATGTAATTCAGAGAATTGGTAAATATTTGCTGAAATAAATTTTGAATCTATTTAAACTATTTAAATGGTTCTTTATTTCTTATGAAATACATATACTAAAAACATCTAATTCAGTACATCCTGGACCAGTAAATTTTAGGCTTAAACAAAATTTAATAAGAAGTTTTACTATTTGTGATTAAGCATTAAAGCTTTAAGAATATGACTACACAGAGTAGTCAAATGCTGTTTTCTTACAAGAGTATTTGATCCAGAACTTTGAGTTTTGTATAATTCTACCTATGTAAATACATGTAGTGACTCCAGGTTATAGCATCAGGGAAATATCCTGTATTTTAGTTTAAAAATTGCAATGCAACAGATAGCATAAAGCTAAAATAAAAACTGAACTTGATTTTTAAACTTTTTTATTTAATCAACATAACTAATTTTATTATCTAATCAACATAAAATGCATGGAAGAGCACAACTCTAATACATGAAGACACTAAAATAAATGGAAGGTAATCCAATCTGAGCCCTTGTTTAAATTATGTAACATTGAAAATAGTCTTTATGTATCTATGGTCGTGTAAGTCCCCCTCATTTCACACAAATAAACTTCAAAAGTAGCAGTATCATCACATCTCATCGTTTTAGAACAATAGCTAGCATCATTTGACATTGCAACACAGCTATATTTCACATTATAAATAGCCATACAAAAGAAAAAGAAAAGAAAAGGAAGTATTGAGATTGCAAATATTAGGTCAGGAAATACCTGAGGGTAAATATAGTCTTACCTAAACACAACATTTAGCTAATGACGTAGATCATTATTTTAATAGTTTTCTCCAAAGTCACTAAGAGTATAGAACTTAATTGAAAATGTCTAGTGTATAACCTTCTTGAGAAGTAGTAGCTACCTATGTTAACTTAATCCTCTGATGTTGTTGCAGAGAGTTCTTCATTATTTACATTTAATTTCACAGGTTTTTATGTCTTATTTATATCTTAGTTTGTGCAGTGCTTTTCTGATTTAAGATTTTGGGTGATATCTCTTAAGAGTTGGAGGTCAGATAGGAAAGGGATATAATACAGTAATTTGTACTATAGAGTTTGATGCTACTTCTGTAATTGGGTTATCTTCTATAAGTAAGCACTGTCACCTTAAAAATACAATAACCAACAGATGAATGAATGGATAAAGAAGATGTGGTTTATATATACCATGGAATATTATGCAGTCATCAAAAAAAACACAAAAAACAAAAAACGAAATCTTGCCATTTGCAATGACATGGATGGGAACTGGAGGGTATTATGCTGAGCGAAATAAGTCAATCAGAGAAAGACATGTATCATATGATCTCACTGATATGAGGAATTCTTAATCTCAGGAAACAAACTAAGGTTTGCTGGAGTGGTGGGGGTTGGGAGGGATGGGGTGGCTGGGTGATGGACACTGGGGAAGGTATGTGCTACGGTGAGTGCTGTGAATTGTGTAAGACTGATGAATCACAGACCTGTACCTTTGAAACAAATAATACATTATATGTTAAAAAAAAAAGAAGAAGATAGTAGGAAGGGAAAAATGAAGAAGGGGAAATAGGAGGGGGAGATGAACCATGAGAGACTATGGACTCTGAGAAACAACCTGAAGGTTCTAGAGGGGAGGGGGTGAGGGCATGGGTTAGCCTGGTGATGGGTATTAAAGAGGGCATGTATTGAATGGAGCACTGGGTGTTATACGCAAAAAATGAATCATGGAACACTACATCAAAAACTAATGATGTAATGTATGGTAATTAGCATAACATGATAAAATTAAATTAAAAAAATAAAATAAAATAACCAGTTATTTTACAGACAAAATGAGATTATTCAGGAATAGCAGAGGGATTGCAATTTGATACAAGCAAACTATGGCAAACCATAGGCATTTCTGAAGACACAAAGAGAAAGGCAGCTTTTATTAGGTTTTAGGAGAAAATTGGGAAGTGTTGTTTTGAACATAAGTTCATTAGAGAAGAACAAGAATTTGAGGTTGTAGCAGTTTCTCATTGGCTGCCAGTGCTGGTTAGTGCACTGTTGCTGGGGAAGAAAGGGACCTCCTTTCTTTTTCTTAAAAGCAGGAGATAAAATTCCTATGTGAAAATGTCTTCCCTTGCCAAAATAATTCTTATATTCCTTCTTCCTGCCAATGATCCAGGCTGCAACCAGTGGCTTGTGCGTGAGAGTTACCCCTTTAGGGCTTCCTGAAACCATTTTAAATGAGGTTTACCTTACTCATTTTCACAATATATTACATAAAAGTAGAATAATGAAAGTCTATTGTTTGGTTTCACTATTGTTATCAGCTACATGACCTTAGAACAAGTAAATAATTGCTTTGATTCACAGATTTCTCATTTATAAAAAGGAGTTAATAGTTATAAATTTAATAGTTACCCATAGGGTAGACATGCGGATGGCAAGTAGATATACAAATGGCAAATAAAAATGTGAGAAGATGTTCAAAATCTTTTGTCATTGGGAAATATAAAATAAAACCATGAGATGTGAGAAAACACTACTCATCAATTTGGTCAAAATGGAAAAATAAAAACTGATAATAACAAATGCTGGTGAAGATGAGGGACATCAAGAACTCTCTTTCATTGGTGATAGAATTATGAAATGGTAGAGCAACTTTAGAAAAGAGTTTGGCAGATTTTTATAAAACCAAACAAAGACTTATTACATAACCCAGCAATCATAACTCAGCAATGATGTAATGTATTTATCATTATTAATGTATTAATGTTAGGTATTTATCCAAAAGATTTGAAAACTTATATTCACAGAAATATATATGAGAATGTTCAGAGCAGCTTTATCCATAATAGCCAAAACTTGAAGCAATCTGTATGTCCTTCAATGGGAGAATTGATAAATTGTGGAAGAGCCATGTAATGGAATATTATTTCAGGATAAAAAAAAATGAGCTACTAACTCATGCAACTTCACGCATGATTATTAAATACATTTCACTAACTGAAAGAAGACAGACACAAAAATCTGCATATTGCCTGATTCCATTCATACGATATTCTGTAAAAGGCAAAAATTATAAAGACAGAAAATAGGTTAATGATTGCCAGAGGCTGAGGGAGGGAGGAACAATAGACTACAAAAGAATGAAGGGATTGTTTTGCATAGTACTGGTTGTAAGATACATGACTCTCTGCCTGTTTTAAAATCCACAGATCACACACATCACAAACCACACCCCACATACCACATATCACAAAGAATGAAGGTTAATGCATGCCAGAGTTTAGTTAATAGTAATGTATTTATGGTAGTTTCTTAGTTTCTGCAAATGTACCACAAAAATGTAAGATGTTAAACTGGGTTAGAGGTGTGCAAGAATTCTATGTGCTATCATTGTAATTTTTCTATACATGTAAAATATAAATATAAAAAGTATGATATTATTCCAAAATAAAAAGAATAATATGTTCATCATAAGATTTTCAAAAGGATTTAATGAGTATAAATTTCATAGATCAATACCCGAGTTATAAACATGTAATGTTGGCTACGATCAGTCTTGTCTCTCTCCCTTTTTTATTCATCCTCTTCTGAAAAGGGAACCCTTTCTTAGGGGGAACTATTAATGTACTTCACATGAGACTGACAACATCTTCTCTCTGCTTCCAGTAAAAGGAATGAATATATATGTCACAGATACCCAATGAGATAATCCTATCCTCCAGCTTCAATAATTATTTTTGGCTAGGACAAGTAACCCAAACCAGGATTTCACAGACCTCAGGCACTGTAGGGAAATAATTGTTTTATCCTATTAAAGTTGTTAAATTTGCAGGATATGAAAATATGGTTCCTGCTGAACCTTTTGCAACTAAGTGAATAAAGCTTTACTAAATGTAAAACCAAATAGATGAAAGCAGAAATAGAGAAAATAAAGAAATCCTGATGATATGGACTGTGTCCCTGATTCAACCCATAACTGGGGCTAGAGTCATCCTTTTGTATACAGTAATTTATGTCAATACATTAACTTCACTGCTTACTATGAGATTCAGTCCCTGGCAACAGGACGAATCATGACTGTTGTAGTTTTAATTGTTTGTAGTCAGACAATGTCAGCTCTATGAGATCTTGAGAAGACATTAAGTGATTCTTTGAGTAAAGAACAATGAAATCAAAGGCAGGCCCAAGCATCGATCAATAAATGATCAAAATGTTAATTTAGTCCACCAATGCATATTGTGTAACCTTGTTTAGGAAATTCATATAATTTAATGCGAATACCTCAGAAGCAAGAGACAAATAACACATAGCTACAGCCTATATCTGAAAACCGATTTTAGAAGAAAAAAAAAAAAACATAGATTGCTTATGCCCCACCACTAGAAAAGAAATTTAGGGAAAACAACAATAACAACAAAACAAACAACAAAAAACTGTGTGAAAAAGAGAACCAGTTAAAAAGACAATTATCAAAGGTTTTGATAAAGTTGTATACATAACCAGAACAAAAGAACCAAAGTAACAGGTGATAATACTTCCTTTCCATTCATATTATAGTAAAGGAAAAAGTAGTCTTGACAATGAAGGGATTATTCCAGCAATGCAAGAATGAAGCAGTATTAGAAAATCTGTCAGTAAATTCATTACATAAGCAGTACCGAGGAGAAAATCTAAAGGATTAGTTTATTTAATGCCAAGAAAAACAAATTAGGAATAGTAGAAAACTTCTTTAACTGAGTCAGAAGATATAATAAACTCAAGTTAACTTATATATTCAATGGGTTCCAAAAAGACAAACAATATTTTAGATAATTTGATATGAGGCTTTAACATACAAATGGAACCACAATTTGTAAAAATAACGAAGAGTTTTGATTAAGCAAAGAAATATAGTAGACTCGATTATGACTTACCATAGCATCTGATGAAATTAGAGTAAATACAATAGTGCCATTTAGTTGAAAACAAAGAATAGATAATTAAAACATATTAGAAAATTCATAAAGTCGCTTATAAACACACACAACAGAAAATTTAGTAAATGACAAAAATATTTCAAGTTAATAAAGAAAGGATGCATTATGTTTTAATTTGTTTTTTTAATTGATTCTTTGGAAAAATATATAATGAAACTTTTATTTTTTTTAAAAATATTTATTTATTTGTCAGAGAGAGTGCACAGCAGGTAGAGCGGCAGACAAAGGGAGAGGGAGAAGCAGACTCCCTCCTGAGCAGGGAGCCCTATGTGTGGGGCTCGATCCCAGGAGCCTGGGAGCATGACCTGAGCAGAAGGCAGATGCTTAACCGACTGAGCCACCCAGGTATCCCTATAATAAAACTTTTATATCATGCCACTTATAAAAATAAATTTCCAATGACTTAAATGTTTAAATATATTTTAAAGTCTAGGAACATATTGACAGCATAAATATTGCCACTGGATTTTTTTTTTTTAAGAAAGATTTTCATAACAGAAACAAAAAATTTGTATATTATACTATCAAATTTATTATCTACATGGTAAATGGTACCATGAAATAGTAAATCATAAAAAAACAAATGATTTGTTTCCAGAATATATAAAGAATTAATACAGGGGTGCCTGGGTGGCTCAGCTGGTTAAGTGTCCACCTCTTGGTTTCAGCTCAGGTCATGATCTCAGGGCTATGAGATCAAACCCTATGTCAGGCCCGCGCTTATCATGGAGTCTGCTGTTTGTCCCTTTCCCTTCCTCTCTGCCCCCGCCCCTACTCTGCTTGCACTGTCTCTCTCTCAGATAAATAAATAAGTTTATTTATCTGAGAGAGAGAAAGAATGAGAGCTAGAAAGCACGAGAGGGAAGAGGGTCAGGAGAAGCGGGAGAGCCCGCTTCTCCCTGATGTGGGCCTCGATCCTGGGACTCCAGGATCATGACCTGAGTCGAAGGCAGTCGCTTAATCAACTGAGCCACCCAGGCGCCCTCAAATAAATAAATAAATCTTAAAAAAAAAAAAGAATTAGTACAACCGAATAAAAGAAAGATATAAGTGGGAAATTAGGAAAATGGGCAAAATTAAAGATAGCCATTCGCAGAAAATATTTATATATTGCAAATAAACATATAAATATATTTTAGCATTTTACATACTAAGACTGTGCCGCAGTTTAAAAATGAGGGATCTTCATTTACTAATATGTAAAGACTGACAGTATAAAGATGACTTGTCTCAGAATTATGCATGGAATATGATGTATTTGTATAAAGAAAAATACACATGGAAAATTGCATTTATAGCATTATGCTTTGGTAATATGGATGGGTGTGTCTGTAAATGTATTGAAAAATATCTGAAATATTATGCACCAAACTGATAAAAGCACTTACCTCTGAGAAGGGACACAACTTGGAGATGAGACAAGACTCAAGCATAACTGCCAAAGGAAACCTTAGCTTTATTTGTATAATTTAAAGGCTTTAATGTTTCCCAGGTAAACCACTTTCATAATTAAGAACAAAAATTAAAGATATATATTATTGTTTTCTAGACAGTATGTTTCATACAATCAGATTATGCACACACACACACACATAATATTACCTAATTACAGAGGTGCTCAAGTACCTTGCAAATGAATCAATGAAAAAATTCTGAGTATAGAAAATTAAGAAGTAACAGAAAATAATACATATAAGAGCAGCCTGAGTTTTCCTTGAAAACAATAACAGAGCTTGTCCTTTTCGTTTCCCTCTTCTCTTCAGGAGCAAGGAGAGAGGACAGATACAGAGGTGACTATGGGACTGGATGAGCAGGCAAGTGGCTTTTTGGGAGATGGGTACATGCAGAAGGAATGAACACATAGTATTGAGGGTAATGGGTCCAAGTCTCTCACTATTAGAAGATGATTTATAAATGTAGAAAGAGAGAAAGAAAGAAAGAACCGAAGGCATTAAATCAGAAATAAAAGGATAGGTATTATATTATTATGAAATAAATAGAAAGATATAAAATTGATTCAAATATAAATATGTATATGTTTCTGTGTATCACACACACAGATGGGCACACATGCATACATACATTTCCTTAGTCTACTAAGTCACGTAAACAGTGACACTACAGAACACACTAGACACTCAGAACTTGGTGTATAGATACCATCCTCAACAACAACAACAAAAAACTAGGACTCCTTGGGAAAATGTCTGGTATTAGGTCTGGAGTAGGAAAAGAAGAAAAAGAGCCTGGAACATCATATTGGGCTAGAAAGTAAAGAAGTACTCCAAGAATGTTGAGGAAAAACATGAAGACACAAGACTCAGCCTTAATGGGGTTTTCACTGGCCAAAATTGGGATGATTATAGCTTTAAATAAATATTAAAAAATAAGGAGTTAACACTCAATAAATAAAATAGAAATCTAGGACTCCATTAATACCAATAAAATAGTATACAAATAAATAGGGGAGAAGGAGAAGCCCTTACTTAGTAAAATGCCAAACAATGAATGGAGAAGGAATGACCAAAATAGAAAACCACCTTTTGGCATCTCTCATTTTGGTGTGTAGTTTTGGCAGAAGTCATGAATAGTGCTAGAGTTGGTGGGTAGAGATTTGATAAGAAATAGGTATTGCATGTCCACAATAGCCAAACTATGGAAAGAGCCAAGACATCCATTGACAGATGAATGGATGAAGAAGAGGTGATATATATATATATATATATATATATATATATATATATATATACACAATGGAATATTATGCAGCCATCAAAAGGAATGAGATCCTGCCATTTGCAATGACGTGGATGGAACAGGAGGATGTTATGCTGAGCGAAATAAGTCAATCAGAGAAAGACATGTATCATATGACCTCACTGATATGAGGAATTCTTAATCTCAGGAAACAAACTGAGGGTTGCTGGAGTGGTGGGGGGTGGGAGGGATGGGGTGGCTGGGTGATAGACACTGGGGAGGGTATGTGCTATGGTGAGCGCTGTGAATTGTGTAAGACTGTTGAATCACGGATCTGTATCTCTGAAACAAATAATGCAATATATGTTAAGAAAAAAAAAGAAGAAGAAGATAGCAGGAGGGGAAGAATGAAGGGGGGAAAACTGGAGGGGGAGATGAACCATGAGAGACGATGGACTCTGAGAAACAAACTGAGGGTTCTAGAGGGGAGGGGTGGGGGGATGGGTTAGCCTGGTATTAAAGAGGGCACGTTCTGCGTGGAGCACTGGGTGTTATGTACAAACAATGAATCATGGAACACTACATCAAAAACTAATGATCTAATGTATGGTGATTAACATAACATAATAAAATAAAATTAAAAAAAATTTCTAGTTTGAATAGTTGCATTGTAGTTGTTTGTGGCTGAGAGGTGGAGTGTCCTTGTTTTATTAATAAGCAAACAGGGATGCTATAGATTGTGTCTATATCATGTTCCCAACTAAGAGGGAGAGGGTGATGAAGCAAACAAGATAAAATGTTAACAACTGAGGAATCTGAGTGAATGAAAATATGGGGATTTTTTTAGTTCTTTACTATTCTTGCAATTTTTCTAAATGGGTAAAATTATTTAAAAATAAAATATAAATAAACCACATTTAAAATAAAATTGATTAAAAAGATAAATTAGAATAAAATGCATAATATTTAATAAAGAGAGACGAGTGGCTTGATCCATATAATAAACTGAATAAGATTTACTGTGTGCTTATGATTATGTTAAGACCCATAAGATAGCTGGAGGAAGAACAGTATATGGTCTTCAACTCAAAAACCTTCCATACTCTGTGGGGAAATAAAACTAAATTTGATGTTAATTGTTATAGTTTAAAATACCACAATCTTTTTTACCTACCTACCTTTTTATTTCTTGTTTTATGCCAAGTATGTTTAGAGCAGTTTATAAAAAAATGTGATAAAAATAAATTAAACTGTAAATTAAAATAATAATAAAATAATACAACATATAATTATGTAATATATAAATTTTAATTAAAATAAGAATTGGATTAAAAACTAGTAGTTTAACAATGCATATAAAAGATACAATTTTGTAGTTTCTATCAAATACATCATTTAGTTTAGAAGAGGCTAAGATAAAATCTCTGGTGAAATATAAAAGAAAAATATTAAATCAAGCTTGAATCCTTTGAATTTAAATATTTTAATGTTAAAAGAACTTTTGGTTGATTGAAATTCCTGGGGGCATTTTGGGAACTAATAGGAAATAAGGTGGCCAGGTTAGAGGCCTTGACGATCAGGTTTGATTTAAAAGAGATACAGTATCACAGTAATCCTGAGATATGAAAATCCAAGTCAGATTCCTGAAATGAAGCAACGTATGCTGTTTATTCTTTAAGTCCCTTTAACGCAGAGTTGCTTCGTATTTTTCACATCTGAGGTCCCAGTTTTTTTCAGTGGGATTTGTTAACATTTGTATGTAGCAGGCACAAGATTTTGAAAATTGGACTATTGGGCGCCTGGGTGGTTCAGTTGGTTAAGCGACTGCCTTCGGCTCAGGTCATGATCCTGGAGTCCCGGGATCGAGTCCCTCATCGGGCTCCCTGCGCAGCGGGGAGTCTGCTTCTCCCTCTGACCCTCTCCCCTCTCATGCTCTCTATCTCATTCTCTCTCTCTCAAATAAATAAATAAATAAAATATTTAAAAAAAAAAGAAAATTGGACTATTAACGAATGAGTTGTTTTCTTGTCTGGTTATAGCAAACATAAGAGGATATATCTACAATCATTCCTTGTTGTTGTACACAAAGTGACTTCTGTGCCAATTCTTTTTGCCCCACTTCCACAAGGCAAAAGCAAAGAACAAAGTGGACAGAATTTCCATGTGTAAAGGCTGCTTCAATTACCATTTGTGTTTAACTGTAGCATGTGTAGAGAAAGCATGTGTGTTTGCTGCATTCAGTGCCCCCTTCTAGGTTCCTGAACTATTGGAATTGTAGTGCACCTCCCTTCTGTCGTTTACATCCCATTTTTATGTGTTGCTGCTTTCAAGGAGTGCTAAATTGCTTAATTAAATTTTACTGGTTTATTCTGCTTGTTAATTCATCTCCTACTTAATCCAGCCTACAACATTTTCTTCCTCAAAAGGAACATATGAAACCTTGTGATGTATATGTAGCAGTGCATTCGGGCTGTGAGAATGGATAAGTGGTTTAATGTGTAAGGTGCTATTTGTTGAAAAAATAATTGAATACTCCACTTCAGTACTGAAGTCATAAACAGCATGTTGGGTTTAACAAAGCTTCTGAAGGAGAAAATATTGCAATAAATATTTGCTTTCACTAGATGTTATTATGGTTTATTTGTAAGCTTTTGTTCTATCTCATACATTCAGAAAATTCTTTATTCCTGAAACTAAGAATTGTGTACAAAATCCTCCCTATAACAAGTTCTCCATTTACAGTCCATAAGAAAAGGAAGCACTACTGTTTGCTTTATCAGAATCTCTTCATAAATGTGGGTGGCTGGTACACCATGAAGGGTTTGAAATGTTTCCACACCATTCACTTCAGTACTGTTTCTCAAACTTTCCAATTCCTCTTGGAACTGTTTCTTTCCTTTTCAAATGACCTCTATCTTCACATTAAAAGACTATAAAAGACTATAACAATTTAAAAGAAGTCCCTTCATTGTTTCTTCTTCACATATTAAGGATTAACTGTAGCTTTGTCCAAATTAGTTTCCTTCACGCCCATCATCAATGATAATTTTTCATGGTACTGAATCATGCCTCACCTTCTGGTGAATTAGCAATAATTAAACCCACCTTCTTTCTATTGCTTATGATTGTGCTTAATATTTAACATATTCATTATTTTTATTATTGACTACTCACTTTATTATTGAAAATTCACTTCTTTGAAAGCATATATAAATGGGTTAAACAATCTTCCAGATGAGAATAGAAATAAATACACAAGTTGGGGCTTTGCTGCTGGCTGTTGGCATCTAAGTTGAAACTCTGTCATTTAAGTTTTTAACTCTCAATATAGCTCAGCTTCTCATTTGTAGAAATACAGTTCTTACTATAATTGAGTAATTGTAGCACTTAAATGAGCTAATACATGTTTAGGGCATGCCATAATGTTGGGTATCATTTTATTAATATATTTAATGGTATCGGTAGCTGAAAGGGTTTGGTGTTCTGTAGTCTAATCAGTACTTCCCAACTGCATTAAGTAGCATTATTCATATTTGGTGCCTTGTCAGCTGATTACCCCCTTCCAGGGCTCCCTGCACTGGGTTCCTGCAGGGGAAGGGCCAGTAGCCCATTTTCTATGAACACCTATCAATAAGAATGGACACAAGTAACTCAGAGAGTCAGGATATATGTAATCTGTTACTGATCCAAGCTTTAACCAGTTATTAGGGTGCTTGATACTAGGGAAGTTGGAATGTGGGGTAGAGGCAGCTGACATGTAAGTTTGTGTAGTAGGGACCATCCTTTGAGGACTCAAAGCAGAAACAAATGTTCAACCAATAAGAATGTATTTCAGTATTTTAAGAGGTGACGCAGGGGCTATCTGAATGACTGTCATCCTTTCTTTTCCCTACTGCTAAGCCTGATCTTAACGTCCAGGCAATCACCAGATGTAGGGTCATGCCACATTGAAGTTTCTTCCTCTTTCTCATGCAATTTGAGTCAAAAATCATTGTATCAGAACATTCCTTTCTCCTTCAAAATTCTAATAGGAATACAAAAAAAAAAGAAAGAAAGAAATCTTCAACCACTCAGATTGTTATCTTACTAACTTACTCCTTTTCTGGGATGTCAGAGTTTATTTTTTGTTTGTTTTCTCAATATGCTTCCTGGGCCAGGTGACAGTTGAGCAATAACCAGGCAGCTCTTAGGGGTGGGCTATTCCTTTTAGTGAACTCATTCTGTTGAGTACATATGCAATTTAACAGAGCCAATAAAATGTGGAACTCTAGATCCATGGCTCAACTCTTTTCTTCATGCACATAGCTTCCAAATATTTAATTCAAGGTTTAGCATGCTGAGGCCCACGTTTACACATACACACAGAGACACAAAACACATGTATATTTGTATATACACATACACAAATGTGTATGTGTATATATACACCTTTTCATCCCTTCATGTAAATATCCTGTTGTTATTGCTTCAAACTCTCTATTTCCAGAGTATATTATGTATACACTTAAATGTCTTCCTGCTTTTTTTTTCTTATCTCCGTTAGTATATCTTTATTCTAATTATACAGGGTGGAAATTTTAAAGTCCTCTCTGATTGCTTTGTCTGCCCTTCTCCCTGCATAAAATTCATTTTATCTTTTCAATAGTTCAATCCCTTAAATTTTTATTTTTAAAATTCTTACCTCTATGAAACCCCAAACTTCTGCTGGCGTAAGGATAGACATGGCAGGCATCTACTGAGCTGAGTCAAAAAGATTCAGGGCTTTAAATACTATGTAAATAGATATTCAATTTGTTTTCCTGTTTTTATCTCTACATTCACACCAATTTTCAGAAATACTATGAATTCTTGAATGTTTGAGGGTCTTCTCCAGGATAACTAGGCTGCTTCTCAGCTTTTCTTGTGTGTTCAGGAAGCTACAATTTCAGACGTAGGGTTATGGTCAGGTTTAAGATTAGTGTTGGGGGTATGTGCCTGGCATTTTGTAGTTCAGAGACATCTCTAGGCTTAGGCTTAGCGTTAATGTTAGTGCTAGGGCTAGGGTTACATTTAAAGTTAGTGATTAGGGTTAGGGATTAGGGCTTGGGGTAAAGGGCTAGGAGTTCAGGTTCGGGTTCGGGTTAGGGTTGTGCTAGCGTAAGGGTACGTGCCTGATATTTGCTATTCAAAGCCCTTTCCAGGTAATTGGTATTCACCAAAGGAGTACAAAATATTAATTCAAAGGGATACATGCACCCCAATGTTTATAGCAGCATTACCAATAATAGCCAAATTATAGCAACTGCCCAATGGTCCATAGATTGATGAATGGATAAAGAAGATGTGATAAATATATATGATGGGATATTATTTAGCAATAAAAAAGAATGAATTCTTGCCATTTACCATGACATGGACAGAGCTAGAGAGTATTAAGCTAAATGAAATGTCAGTCCGATAAAGACAAATACCATATAATTTCACTCACTTGTGGAACTTAAGAAACAAAACAAACAAGCAAAGGGAAAAAAGAGAGAGGCAAATCAAGAAACAGACTCACAATTATAGAGAACAAACTGATGGTTACCAGAGGTGAGGTGGTTTGGAGGGGGTGGGTTAAATGAGTGAAGGAGGTTAAGAAGTGCACTTGTTGTGATGAGCACTGGGTGATGTATGGAAGGGTTAAATTAGCATATTATACACTTAATATAATACTTTATGTTAACTAAGTGGAATTTAAAAAAACTTTAAAAATTAAATAGAAAAAATAAACAAAATTCTTACCTCTAAATCATAGTTTTAGATTCTCATTAATGTTTACTTCAACTGCTTAATATTCTTTAACTTATTTGCATGTTCCTAGTTTATTTCTCTGTTACTGCAACACAGAGCTTTCTTGAGTTCTAGGCCTTCCTATCCTGGGTATTGCACATCACTCAAATATCTCAGAGGCAATTCAGACACACAGCAAGGCAAAACTGAAAACCTGAATTCCTCATCAAACACACAAACACACACACTCTCATATATATCTGCCAGATTTGCCTTTCCTGTAGCGTTCTCCATCTTAGTACAGAGCACCTTCACTAACCCTTTTGATCAAGGCATACAATCTGGGAGTTGCCCTTGAGTCATCATCACCAATATATAATGTCCACCAAATTTACATATCTAAGACATGTTTCATATTGGGATCTTATTAAAATGCAGATTCTGATTAAGTGGGTTTAGGGGTGACTTATGGCTATACATTTTAATAAGATCCTGAGGAATGCCAGTGCTCATGGTTTGAGAACCACACTTTGAATAACAAGATCCTATGGTGTCCTACATAATCTGGCCCTTTTTGCAGTTTCTTAGAATTCATCACATAACACTTCCTCTGATTCCCTCAGTCCAAGCCCCTCGGCTTCCCACCTTTCCTGAGTACATCAAGCTCTTCCACATGTGTCCATACTGTTGCATGTAGTTTCATTTGTCCAGAATGTTCTTCACCACATTTTTCTTTAAATTTTATTTTATTATGTTATGTTAGTCACCGTACACCATTAGGTTTTCTTTTTATTTTATTATGCTATGTTAATCACCATACATTACATCACTAGTTTCTGATGTAGTGTTCCATGATTCAATGTTTGTGTATAACACCCAGTGCTCTTTACTACTTTTTATACTACTAACTCCCCTCCTCCTTTAGACCTCAACTCCTCTTATCTGAAAAACATTTACTGGGTGAGATGGTTAATTTTATGTGTCAACTTGACTGAGTCACAGGGTAACCAGATATTTGATTCAATATTATTCTGGGTGTGCTTCAAAGGTGTTCCTGGGTGAACTTAACATTTGAACCAATAAACTGAATAAAGCAGATTGCTCTCACTAACGTGAGTGGGTGAATATAACAAAAAAGGTGGAGTAAGGGAAAATTTGCTCTCTCTAACTGACTGAGCTGGTACATCACTCTTCTGCCTTTGGACTTGAACTATAACTTACATCATAGGCTTTCCTAGTTTTAAGGCACTCTGGCTAGAACTATATCATTAACTCTCCCAGGTTTCCAGTTTGCTGACTACTGATCTTGCAACTTTTTATCCTCCATAATCATGTGGCCACTTCCGTATTACACACACAGATATACACACACACACGCCCAGACACACACAGACAGACAGACACACACACACACGTTATTGGTCCTGTTTCTCTAAAGAATCCTGACTAATACTATGAGTGGATATTACCTACTGATAAACACCCACATAAATATTTGGACAGATCAACAATAAGGACTATAAAGGAATAGAAATAGAATGTTATGAGAGAAAGAAATGTATGTTATATAGATACTCAGGAAAGGCTCCTAAAAGGAAATGACTTTTTAATTGAAAATGGAAGGTATATTTAGTAGATGAAGGGTCAGGGAAATTCATCCGAGGTAGATAGAACAAGCTTTATGAAGGTGTTGAAACAGGGAACAGCTAAGTGTGTTCAAGGCCTGAAAGGAATCATTGCGTCCGGAGTAAAGTGAGCAAGATTTTCACTGGATGATATTGTAAAGGAAGAAAAAGATAAACTATGTGGACTCTAAGAGCCATTGGTAGTGAATATGGATTTAATCTTAGTACAATAAATACTCACATATTTGCTCAAGAAAGAGATATGACCTAATTTGTGTTTGTTACATGTTATTATGATGGAACCCCTGTTTCCAGTCATGATAGAATAAATGCTACCAGACTTGATCTCTTCCTGAAAACTACTATAAAACAGGGTAAAGTGTATGAGACAAAACATTCCAGGTATGGGACAGTAGACAGAGGAAGACAGTGACTGTGGAGAGAAGGGAATCACACGAGGTGAGCCAGAAGATTGTGCCATGATGGCTCCAACTTTCTGCCTGGGGACATTTCTGTGCTACAAAATATGGAGGCAAATCACTGGTGATATTGCTGAGTTGAGGAGGAAGATATCAGATTTCTGGGCTTCTGGAGCAGCCAAAATGTATAGCTCTGGGTATCTGAAAAGAGGGAGCCGTCAGAGGGGCATTCCATAAGGCTCTACAGGGAATCATCATGGGTCCTTGGAAGAGGGCTAAGTAGTTCATTTCAGATAGACATTTGAGTCCCAGACCAGTCAGAATGCAAAGCCCACAAGCACAATGAACATTCATTGGCTAGAGCCTGCCCAGGTTTAGAAGTAATGACCACACCAGGGCCAAGTGGCAAGCCCTAATACTAAATACAAAACAGAAACAGAGATCTCCTTAAAACAGAATAAGATCAAGCCTGATAGGACTAAGGTATAGGCAAGTAATTTAAATACCCGACAAAACAAATGCAATGCCCTTTAACAGGGGAAAAAATAACCCAAATACTCCACAGTATAGTCCACTATGTCCAGCATACAATTAAAGAAAAAGAAAATATTAAATATGAAGAAATAAGAAAGGTCATCCCATAGACAAAATAAAGAACAGGAAAAAAATAAATGATCTGGGTTTTGTAATTAGTAGAAAATAACTTTAAAAGAGTTGTTGATCCTTTCCTTTTATTAAGTTGTCAGGTAGATACTGATGTTTCAGCAGTGCAGGAGAAAGGGGAAAGTGCAGGAGCAAAAAATAACCATACTGATATAAATAGAAAATTCCTAGGCAAATGAACATATGGACAGAGAACTCTAGTCCTCTTTGATTCTGGATTTAAGTCACTAATATATTTCTATTTACCATTTCCTTTATTTTTTGTAGGAAATAATAATGTTTAATTACAATGGGTCTTAATCTTAGCAAATTAATTGAAAATTCAAATAAAAATTATCTGCTTGTTTTTAAATATGAGTCCCAATGGTACAAAGTAAAATTGGGCATTCTTGACTTTGAGAGTCTATGGGAACTAAAGAGTTCATTACTAATTCATTATTATTACTTCTTAGTCAGAAGAAGTAGAATGCTGAGAAATAATTTATTAAATGATTTTCTATATGACAGTTGGACTACTTGAACAAGACTTACACTCTCTAAGCTTTCATTTCCTTACATAGAAGTTTGGAATAACGATACAAATTTCAACATGCAGATATCTTTTATTGTAAGGAAGGAAGTGTTCTCCTTCCAGCTCTCTCCATCCTGGAGTGGATAATGGGACCCTATTCATTTATTTTTGAAAATGCAAATGTGGTCATATTCTAAAAACTGTTTTCCACTGTGTTATTTTTATTTATTTATACAGATAAGAATATGTGACATCATCAAATATAGACCCCAGCACCCAATTATCCTGCTTTTCTCCTAATCACCTCTTTTTCTAGATCAATTAGTCTTCTCTAGACAGAGTTCTTAGAACACAAAGTATTTCTTGTCATGGGATAGTTTTAGCCATAGGTTTTCAAAATCTATTTTGAAATTCAGAAGCCAGAAATTCATCCATTGTTTTGGCCCACCATGTCTGTTATGCCATCATTCAGAAAATGTCATACAACCCAGTGCTGGAGCTATTAGTTTGGGTTGGAGACAGGGAGGAGATATTTCATTAATGTACCAAAAGAATTGCCTTGCAATTTTATGGCCATGTTGTTTATTTAATATGTAAAAAATGACAAAATTGAATTCAGAAGATCACAATCCTCACTGTTTCTTTACTTACTAGACATTAACAGTATTGCTCCTATTTCCTCACGATAAAGTGTGTGCACACACCCAGCCTGGTTCAGAGAGATGTGGTGAAAATAAAGTCAAACTAGTTATGGTATATGAAAGCATCATATGATAATAAGATAATGGAATTCATTCTATCATTATAAATAATCAGCCAAATAAGTAATATTAGTTAAAATGCCAACAAAAGTTGTTTTCATAATCTTTGGACACATAAATTTTATATAACATCCAAGGCTATATGATACTCTTTGAATCATGGAATCAATTTCATTTTTACAGTTTTTGTTTCTAAAAAAAGTCTTCTACTCCTTTCATTTCCTCTAACTGCATATTCTAAAATGTACAAACAGAGAAAAACAATCAACAATATTCTTAAGGAGATTCATTTATCCATTTATTATTAAGTAAGCATCTGCTATATAGCAGGCACTGTTGAACATATTTAGTATACAAGGAATGCAGCAAGACCAGAACAGCAAAAATAAAAACAGAAACTCTCCTTTCATGGAGCTTACATTCTGATGCGGAGATTCCCAAAGACACTTCACCAATTAGTGTTGTTAAAAAACCAAATTCATTTTGCTGTGCAAAAGCTTTTTATCTTGATGAAGTCCCAATGGTTCATTTTTGCCCGGGCTTCCCGTGCCTTTGGCGATGTTTCTAGGAAGAAGTTGCTGCGACTGAGGTCAAAGAGGTTGCTGCCTGTGTTCTCCTTTAGGATTCTGATGGACTCCGGTCTCACATTTAGGTCTTTCAACCGTTTGGAGTCTATTTTTGTGTGTGGTGTAAGGAAATGGTCCAGTTTCATTCTTCTGCATGTGGCTGTCCAATTTTCCCAACACCATTTGTTGAAGAGACTGTCTTTTTTCCATAGGACATTCTTTCCTGCTTTGTCAAAGATTAGTTGACCATAGAGTTGAGGGTCCATTTCTGGGCTCTCGATTCTGTTCCACTGATCTATGTGTCTGTTTTTGTGCCAGTACCATACTGTCTTAATGATGACAGCTTTGTAATAGAGCTTGAAGTCCGGAATTGTAATGCCGCCAGTTTTGCTTTTCTTTTTCAACATTCCTCTGGCTATTCGGGGTCTCTTCTGTTCCCTACAAATTTTAGGATTATTTGTTCCATTTCTTTGAAAAAAGTGGTTGATATTTTGATGGGGATTGCATTGAATGTGTAGATTGCTCTAGGTAGCATTGACACCTTCACAATGTTTGTTCTTCCAATCCATGAGCATGGAACGTTTTTCCATTTCTTTGTGTCTTCCTCAATTTCTTTCATGAGTATTTTATAGTTTTCTGAGTACAGATCCTTTGCCTCTTTGGTTAGATTTATTCATAGGTATCTTATGGTTATGGGATCGACTCCTTAATTTCTCTCTCTTCTGTCCTGTTCTTTGTATATAGGAATGCCACTGATTTCTGTGCATTGATTTTATATCCTGCCACTTTACTGAATTCCTGTATGAGTTCAAACTCAACACCCAAAGAACAAATAATCCAATCAAGAAATGGGCAGAAGACATGAACAGACATTCTTCCAAAGAAGACATCCAAATGGCCAACAGACACATGAAAAAGTGCTCAACATCGCTCGGCATCAGAGAAATCCAAATCAAAACCCCAATGAAATACCACCTCACACCAGTCAGAATGGCTAAAATTAACAAGTCAGGAAATGACAGATGTTGGCGGGGATGGAGAGAAAGCGGAACACTCCTACACTGTTGATGGGAATGCAAGCTGGTGCAGCCACTCTGGAAAACAGTATGGAGGTTTCTCAAACAGTTGAAAATAGACCTACCCTACGATCCAGCAATTGCACTACTGGGTATTTACCACAAAGATACAAATGTAGGGATCTGAAGGGGTATGTGCCCCCCGATGTTTATAGCAGCAATGTCCACAATAGCCAAACCCTGGAAAAGCCAAGATGTCCATCGACAGATGAATGGATAAAGAAGAGGTGGTATATATACACAATGGAAAATTATGCAGCCATCAAATGGAAAGAGATCTTGCCATTTGCAATGACGTGGATGGAACTGGAGGATGTTATGCTGAGCGAAATAAGTCAATCAGAGAAAGACATGTATCATATGACCTCCTTGATATGAGGAATTCTTAATCTCAGGAAACAAACTGAGGGTTGCTGGAGTGGTGGGGGGTGGGAAGGATGGGGTGGCTGGGTGATAGACATTGGAGAGGGTATGTGCTATGGTCAGCACTGTGAATTGTGCAAGACTGTTGAATCACAGATCTGTACCTCTGAAACAAATAATGCAATATATGTTAAGGAAAAAAAAAGAAGAAGAAGATAGCAGGAGGGCAAGAATGAAGGGGAGTAAGTCGGAGGGGGAGATGAACCATGAGAGACGATGGACTCTGAGAAACAAACTGAGGGTTCTAGAGGGGAAGGGGTGGGGGGATGGGTTAGCCTGCTGATGGGTGTTAAAGAGGGCATGTTCTGCGTGGAGCACTGGGTGTTATGCACAAACAATGACTCATGAAACACTACATCAAAAACTAATGATGTAATGTATGGTGATTAACATAACAATAAAAAATTTAAAGAAAAAAATTCAACTGAGTAATTTGAAGATCTAATTGACTTTATTAAGTGATTCATGAACCCTACAGCATCCCATCTAGCAAGTGGAGACATTCCAAGGAGCTATACAAAATGGAAGGTTTTTATAGGAAGGAGAATGGGGAAGTTAAAGCAAAAGAAAGGATTGCTTCAGGCCAGGACAATTTCTTTTCGCTGGGAGAACAGCAGGGTTTTTATCTTACAGATTACCTCACTGGTGGTGATCAGGAAATTCCAGATTGACTGTTAAAAAGTCACATTCCTGGGATAGTTTGAAACTGTAATTAAGTCTTGGTTTGCTGTTGCTGGGTAAATGACCCCATTTGGGGCTTGTTGTTACTCTTTTAACAGTGTGCATTTATATACTCAATACATTTCTATATCAATTGTCTTCTAAGCATGAAGATCACAATCCTCACTGTTTCACAACCCTCACTTGTTTTATTAAACAAGCATGATTGTTTACCTTAAATTTCATTTCATCATGCAACAAATAAAATATATTTAGTGACATGATATTAAAACCTGTAATGAAATTCCCAATATTGCCTAATGCAAGGAAACATATTTAAGCATTATTTTAAAATAAACAAAATCATTTATTTAGTAATATTTTAGTGTAGTGTTTTATTATTTAGTGTAGTGTTTTATTTATTTATTATTTATTATAATTTATGGTAAAAAAAATCTTTGTTTTACTGAAGTTTACAATCTAAGACTAACAATAGTAACAGGGACACAATATTAACACATTTTGCTAACAAACCATCCTTAAAATTCCTATTATGTAATATTGCTCCAGAAGCCTGTGGTCAGGTTATATGAATCAAAATGGACATAGCTAATTAGTCACCTAGAACCAAATAATTCAATATTCATAGCTTCATTGGGTGAGTTCTAGGGTTTGTTTTGTTTTGTTTTGTTTTGTTTTTGCATAATCAGAGCTTTGTTTTAATAGCCATCCCTTCAGTCATACTTTACTCAAATAATCATAACCCTGATGCTGATTTTTTTTTCAGAATTCTAAACTTCAAATAATGTAATTTTGGAACAAAAAGATCTAACAGCTAATCTAATTCAACCCCTCCGTACACGTTTAATAGAAGAAAAAGAATATGGCTGAAGTGGTTAAATATTTATTATTTTTGAAACTAATTAGTCATAGCAGAACCAGGACTTAAATCATTCCCAAATTTCCCAATTTCGCACACTTATAAACTTGTAGATTTCATTTAACCTCCTTTGTTTTTCATTACCAACATTTTAAAACAGTGTAAAGGAGTCCTTTCATCTTTTAAGAAGGATTACTTTGTGGTTACCTTTGAATGGACTTTATCCTAATTCTTTATGTCACCAGGAGCCTAGATGACTCTTAAGATAATAGGAAGTTTTCTAGGTTGCCTGATCTTTTAAATTTCAACACAAAATTTTTGGAAATAGTTTTATATATAGTTTACAGCTGAAAACCACTCATGGGATTTCTAATTCATAAATACATTCAGATATTCTTATCTTTCACAATTACCTTTAGTGTTAATACAACAATGAATTTTACTTCCTTCTTGCTTATTCAACAAAACAGACAAATTTGATAAACACTTAAACAAGCAAGCAGGTATACTAAACTAGCAAATAGATAATTTCTGTTTCTCTCTGTGTATGTTGTTTCCATGTACATGTGGGATCAATGTGGAGTTCAAAGTAAAGACATTTCGGAGATGTTTCTGTCTATTCATGAAAATCATTTAACAACTAGAAAATTAAGCTGCATTTTCATTTATTTTGGCAATGGGTTTGACCAAGTTTACTAGGTAGGAGCCAATGCCTTACTTAAATTGTAAAATTTTAAGTATGCATGCCTTTGGCTTGAATCTCCTTCAGAAGCATCACATCAGTTGTCAAAAGAATATTTATCAAATGAAAGACATAAAACCTCTAAAAATAAGAACAGATTGTTTAATAACAATACTTCCTAAATAGAAGAATATGATATTAGGTAATAAAACAGTCTTTCATCCTATGACTCCTCACCATGCAGTCTTGGCATGTCTGTGAGAGAAGCAGGCATTTATTACTTCATATGTCCTCTGATACTTTGGGATTATCACTTAATTAACTCGGTATAAATAGATTGAACAAGTGGTGTAAATCCCAGTGGACACAACACTTAGAATTCTATGATGGATCCTCGCAAGAAATCCTGGAAAATGAACTAACAAGAAATAGAGAAGTGACACCTGCTTCAGATCAGACTTTGAGTTTATGACAAACATTTTTTATTTTTCTGCACATATTTGTTAGATTTGGCTGGCACATTTAGAAGTTATAAATAGGCAGATACATATATTCATGAAAATATTATAGGACCTCCTCCATGTTTCTCTGTTTAGAGAAATATTAAAGAGAAAAAGATTAGTTTAAATTCCAGATAAAATTTTAAATACTTGCTCTACTAGGTTGAATTTAAGAGAATTCAGTAAAACCATTAGTTGATGATAGAAACATAACTTCATGTTGTAGGAAATAAAGAACCTTTGCGTATTAAAATTATAGGAGTGTAAAACTAAGGTGATTAAGGCTTATTATTCTAAAGCTATCCTCAAAAGTGAATTTAAACCCTTTAATCCAATCTCTTTGTGACTATTTAGGAATCCGATTCAACCCTTTTTAAGGGTATCATGCAGAGTATATTTTAGAAATTTGTTAGGTAAGATCAAGAGTAGTACCTAGATGTTTTTGTCCCAATTGCATCTAAAAGCAAGTATCGAGGAAGAAGAAGAAGAAGAAGAAGAAGAAGAAGAAGAAGAAGAAGAAGAAGAAGAAGAAGAAGAAGAAGACTATAATGCAATTTTAGCCAAACTATATCTTAGATGCATACTATAGCAGTAACTTTTTCTGTTACCGCTCTGTCAGTGGACCTTTGTAAATGGAAATAAATTTTCATATCAATTGTTATCAAAACTGCACTGGACCTTTTATAGTTTAATAGATTTTAGAGCATATAAAGAGTAACAGGGGCACCTGGGTGGCTCATTTGGTTAAGCGACTGCCTTCGGCTCAGGTCACGATCCCAGAGTCCTGGGATCAAGTCCCGTATGGGGCTCCCAGCTCAGTGGGAAGCCTGCTTCTCCCTCTGACCCTATCCCCTCTCATGCTGTTTCTCTCTCTCAAATAAATAAATAAAATCTTTAAAAAAAAAAAAGTAACAAACTGAAGTATAATTTTGTTGACCTTGCCCAAAATTATTTTGGAACTTAAATAAAATACGTTTGTGTTTGCATCTAAAGGCAGAAAATGAAGCTTTCAGTAAGGGACATCTCGGCTCCATGAAAGTCACTTCTAAATCCTTACAAGATGTCTCAGAAGCAGATCAGTTGAATACATCACAGTCCATTATGGAGAGATGTCTTTCCCACTGACATCAAAAAATTAAAAATAAATAATAATAATACTCAGTTTTAAAAGCTAACATGCTTAAATAAGGGAGTCTGAGTGTCTGCTTGGTCAAAAATTCTGGTATGCTAACAGAAATACACTTTAGAGATATCCGTTTCAATGACCTGCATGCATGCATTCTAATGATCACAGGCTTTTACTTAAAGTGACTGTAGAACCCATCTATGAAAAACCCACAGTGAATATCATTCTCAATGGGGAAAAACCAAGAGCTTTTCCTCTAAGGTCAGCAACACAGCAAGGATGTCCAATATCACCACTGCTATTCAACATAGTACTAAAAGTCTTAGCCACAGCAATCAAACAACACAAAGAAATAAAAGGCATCTGAATCAGCAAAGAAGGAGTCAAACTCTCACTCTTTGCAGATGATATGATACTTTATGTGGAAAACCCTAAAGACTCCACCCCAAAACTGCTAGAACTCATATAGGAATTCAGTAAAGTGGCCGGATATAAAATCAATGCACAGAAATCAGTTGTATTTCTGTACACAAACAACAAGACAGAAGAAAGAGAAATTAAGGAGTTGATCCCATTCACAATTGCACCCAAAACCATAAGATACCTAGGAATAAATCTAACCAAAGAGGCAGAGAAACTGTACTCAGAAAACCACAGAATACTCATGAAAGAAATTGAGGAAGACACAAAGAAATGGAAAAACATTCCATGTTCATGGCTTGAAAGAACAAATATTGTGGAAATGTCAATGCTATCTAGAGCAATCTACACATTCAATACAATCCCTATCAAAATACTATCAACTTTTTTCAAAGAAATGGAACAAATAATCCTAAAATTTGTAGGGAACCAGAAAAGACCCCGAATAGCCAGAAGAATGTTGAAGAAGAAAAGCAAAGCTGGCGGCATCACAATTCCGGACTTCAAGCTCTATTACAAAGCTGTCATCATCAAGACAGTATGGTACTGGCACAAAAACAGATACATAGAGCAATAGAACAGAGTAGAGAGCCCAGAAATGGACCCTCAACTCTATGGTCAACTAATCTTCGACAAAGCAGGAAAGAATGTCCCATGGAAAAATGACAGTCTTTTAAACAAATGGTGTTGGGAAAATTGGACAGCCACATGCAGAAGAGAGAAACTGGACCATTTCCTTACACCACACACAAAAATAGATTCAAAATAGATGAAAGACCTAAACGTGAGACAGGAATCCATCAAAATCCTAAAGGAGACCACAGGCAGCAACCTCTTTGACCTCAGTCGCAGCAACTTTTTCCTAGAAACATTACCAAAGGTAAGGGAAACAGGGCAAAAATGAACTATTGGGACTTCATCAAGATAAAAAAAACTTTTGCTCAGCAAAGGAGACAGCCAACAAAACCAAAAGACAACCAACAGAATAGAATGGGAGAAGATATTTGCAAAGGACATATCAGATAAAGGGCTAGTATCCAAAATCTATGAAGAACTTATTAAACTCAACACCCAAAGAACAAATGATCCAATCAAGAAATGGGCAGAAGACATGAACAGACATTCTTCCAAAGAAGACTTCCAAATGGCCAACAGACACATGAAAAACTGTTCAACATCACTCGGCATCAGGGAAATCCAAATCAAAACCTCAATGAGATACCACCTCACACCGGTCAGAATGGCTAAAATTAACAAGTCAGGAAACGACAGATGTTGGCGGGGATGTGGAGAAAGGGGAACCCTCCTACACTGTTGGTGGGAGTGCAACCTGGTGCAGCCACTCTGGAAAACAGTATGGAGGTTCCTCAAAAAGTTGAAAATAGAGCTACCCTATGACCCAGCAATTACACTCCTGGGTATTTACCCCAAAGATACAAATGTAGTGATCCAAAGGAGTACATGCACCCCAGTGTTTATAGCCGCAATGTCCACAATAGCCAAACTATGGAAAGAGCCAAGATGTCCATCAACAGATGAGTGGATAAAGAAGATGTGGTATATATATACAATGGAATACTATGCAGCCATCAAAAACCACGAAATCTTGCCATTTGCAATGAAGTGGGTGGACCTAGAGGGTATTATGCTAAGCAAAATAAGTCAATCAGAGAAAGATAAGTATCATATGATCTCACTGATATGAGGAATTTTTAATCTCAGGAAACAAACAGGATTGCTGCGTGATGGACATTGGGGAGGGCATGTGCTATGGTGAGCACTGTGAATTGTGTAAGGCTGATGAATCACAGACCTGTACCTCTGAAACAAATAATACATTGTATGTTAAAAAAAAAAAGAAGATAGTAGGAAGGGAAAAATGAAGGGGGGGAATCGGAGGCAGAGATAAACCATGAGAGACTATGGACTTGAGAAACGAACTGAGGGTTTTAGACGGGAGGGGGGTGGGGGGATGGGTTAGCCCAGTGATGGGTGTTAAGGAGGGCATGTATTGAATGGAGCACTGGGTGTTATATGCAAACAATGAATCATGGAACACTACATCAAAAACTAATGATAGCCAGAAGACTAACATAACATAATAAAATAAATTTTAAAAGAAATAATAAAGTAAAAAAAAATAAAATGACTATAGGGTCATCATATGAGTGATATCACAAGATTGTTCTGGTCATATACAAAAAATGAGTAAATAGCAAGATATTGCTTCATTATTTTTCTGGATAAATGTTTAATAAAATTTTTCTGCACATTTATGGATTTTGGTACTCTCATTTTCCCATACCCTACTTCTTGACTTGTATATCTAAGTTATAAATAAGATGGACTATTTATAGAGTTATTTAAATTACTAACATAGTAAACAATGTCAGTTTTAATTTCTACTTTTATTAAGTGCCTCAAGGGAAGTATCTGTGGGACTACTACCTATAGAAAAAGGCACTTTTTATAAAAAATGGCATAAGGAATCAATTTAGGGTTGCACATGAGAATGAAGCCAATCCAGGAGGGAATTTTTATTTTGATTTCATTACCCAGAGGCACGTGTGTCTGGAGGAGAGAACCCGACTGCCCAGGTTGCTGCTTGAATATTAACAGACAAGCTAAGGGCCTGGGCTGGCACCCAGAACATTAATAAAATCCTAAAGACACTGTGATTGAAACAGTATTTTTCATAATAGCTTTTTGGATGCTATGCCCCTGTAGTTCTCAAACTCTGACCATTAACCAAATGGATTGTTTTGTACGGATTCAGACCTGCCATAGGAGAAATGTGCAGTCTTAGTTGTAGGCAGCCAGTAGGTCATTTTCATGCACTTGTAGTTTATTTCTCTGGTGAATATCTTTTATTTTTTCTATCCCTAATACACTGCTGGTGGCTATGCCTATTTCTGACAATATACCTGCCTGAACTTTAACAAACTGTCCACTCTCACTTTTGAATTGCCACTTAGATTATTAACTCATGAAAAGATTTTGACAAATAGCAGCATAATAAGTATCATGAGCATAAAGAGAAATAACTTCTCATAAATATCAAGAGAATAAAAAGAAGTAATTTTGTTTTTTTAAAGATTTTATTTATTTATTCATGAGAGACAGGGGGTTGGGGTATGGCAGAGGCAGAGGGAGAAGCATACTCCCTGCGGACCAGGAACCCTGATGCAGGACTCCATCCCAGGACCCCAGGATCATGACCTGAGCTGAAGGCAGATGCTTAACCAACTGAGCCACCAAGGCACCCCAGAAGTAAGTCTTTAATAATTCATGTAAAATTAAATGTTATATTTAGTATTCTACTTTATTATCCTTGGGATGATCTACATATTTGGAATTAGTTTCTGAATTTCATTCACATACAGTCTTCACTTGAAGAACTAGCTTAGGTTTTCCTTCTACCTTTTTACTACTTGTCTTCAGCTGGTCTGTTGTGTCTTCCTGATTTTTGGTCCTATTGTTATTTATCTGTTCAACATGTTTTC
Source organism: Callorhinus ursinus (assembly GCF_003265705.2). Taxonomy (NCBI): domain Eukaryota; kingdom Metazoa; phylum Chordata; class Mammalia; order Carnivora; family Otariidae; genus Callorhinus; species Callorhinus ursinus. Next base: position 79,260,250 of record NW_027397066.1, read on the forward strand.
GAACATGTTTTACTTATAACATTTTGAAACAACACATTTTAAATACTAATTAAAGATGCCGAGCTCTTTTATTTAAATACACAGATTCTTGGAGATCGATAGGCATAACTACTAGCACTGTTGCTGTTAAAGGGTAAGTCCATTTTACCTCACAAAAGGTAAACATGATTTTTCAAGGATTTCTCTATAATAAATAACAGACAACCCAGCAATTTGTTCTAAAATATAGGGGAACTATTGACCCATTCCTGAAATAGATCAATAGCCTATATTTATCACTTACTGTCAAAAGGTTATTCCCAGTTGAATTAATGGCTTTCAGTTTTTTACTGTGTTTTTCTGGACAGGCACATGGATTTTTGACTTAATTTTAACCAGGCTATTACCTTAAAGTAATAGCAGTTGTAAAAAAATGAATAAAGCCTATTATTTATTTGAGTGTGTCTACTAAGCACCCATGCATTATGTTAGGTGATTGATAAACAAGTGGGTAGATAGATACATACATACATGCATAGATGCATAGTCTAATATCTTCACAGTAATTTTATTTCTGTTATTATTATTTTATTTTTATTATTGTTATTATTATTATTATCTCTACTTTTCAAATGAGGAAACAGAAAATCACTTAAGTTTAGAGACATGAAATTTAATATGAATTATAGGGAGCATTGCATTTTAAATATTATATTTATTTATTTATTTGAGAGAGAGAATGAGAGAGAGAGAGCACATGAGAGGGGGGAGGGTCAGAGGGAGAAGCAGACTCCCTGCTGAGCAGGGAGCCCGATGCGGGACTCGATCCCGGGACTCCAGGATCATGACCTGAGCTGAAGGCAGTCGCTTAACCAACTGAGCCACCCAGGCGCCCCGGGAGCATTGCATTTTAGATCTATAGGACTCTCAAAGAACCAAAATTTAGGTTCTTTCTACTATCCCCAACATTTCAAGTTAGTATTTAGCCACTTCTTCTTTAAGGATGTGGAGACAACTCCCATGTAACAATAAATTAAGCCAAAATTGAGGCTACAAGTAAATAGGCCTAAGGCCACAAATGTCAAGAAAATCCACATCTCTAAGAACTATTTAGTACTGGAATGGATTCTTGCCTGAAAAAAAAAAAGTTATATTTCTGCTTTCAGCTTTGAGGAACTTGGGAACAGAAATGAGGAAAGGAGTTTTAAGAGATATGGATCTACTAGTTGTTTTTCTGTAAATACAGAATCTAATCAATGAACTCACAGATTACCGGTAAGTTTTAAGTTGTTTGCTGTAATAAAGTTAATTCTTCATTATGTACACATCTCTCATTACACTTTTTATAAGTATACATTTTCAGATAAAGATTGTGATGTCAATATATTACTATCAGAATGATTTTTTTTTTTGAAATTTTGGAGGTTTTGAGAGGAACTATTTACTTACACTTCTTTTATGTTTTGAACCAGTTGAGAAGTAGACATAGTAATGAAGTGAAAATTTGAATTATATATCATTTTTATTGCTGTTAAACTTGGATTGAAAAAGCAGCCTGGGTTAAGGTTTAAAATGAATGTCTACAAGTCTGCCCTGTGAACTGTACTTAAACATTAAATTGTAAGTAGAGCAACTGTTGAGAGGGAAAGAAAGAAAGAGAGAAAGGAAGAAAGACAGAGAGAGAGGACATTCAGAAGTTAGCCTGAATGACTACTCTTCTTTAATGCATTAATTCCACAATAGGATGGTCAATGAATGTCATTTTTTCTTTCTTAAAGTGGACTAAGTGGGGAAAATATGCAGAATGCCTAGCAATATTATCTCATTACTGCTTCTGCTTGGAGAATGGAATGACTACCTATGCATAGAAATATGACAAAGGGAAAATAGTGTTTCCCTAAAAAATTTGGTGGGAAACTAAAATAGTTCAGATCAGATCTACAGTAAGTAAGAGTTGAAGTCATATGCTGAGAATAAATAGACTGGGAGATACTGAAGATTGAGGACCAAATAAACTGAAACAGGCAATGAACATATTGATCTTCTTAATTAGTTGCAATACACAGAGATATCACAAAGGCTTAACTGAATGTTTTGTGATTCTTAGAAGTGGTAGTAGAAAGCACTATACACCTGAGAGGTCCACAGAGCCATGAAAAGCCAGAAACATGGCACGAAGTATTTCAGAATGACATGGAGTAAAACAGAAGGAATGTACTATGGACCTTCAATGTAGTAACAGGGCATACTTTCTTAAAATCACAAATCCGTGCACTGGTAAAAAGTAATTTTGTCCTAAACATTTAATGTTAAATAAATAGCAATGACTTGTACAAATTGCAAATAGAAAAAGCTCATGATGCACAGTGATGGAGAGGGATTTTCATACCAGACCAGATGGACTTAACTCAAGAAATCTAATAGTATGGCAATGATTTAATTTCTTTTGGTCCAGACTTTGTGCTTCAGTGTCATAGACTTAGAAACTGCCATTGTCAACTCACCAAGATTATATCCATCTTTCTAAGCCTACTTAAGTTAATAAAAAAGAAAAGATTTATAAAAGAAAAACATCCAGTTGGCTAGTTTAAATGAGAACTATGGAGTATATAACCAGATGGCTATATCCTCCAGCCAATTCACTTTTCCTATGATGATGAAAAATCACATTATCATCAATAAGTTTGTTGTCTGGCAAGAAAGGAAGAATCAGAGAGCTCAATATTTAATGGCCTCAGACTGAAATTGCCTGACATATACCTCTCCTCAGGATGAAGGTAGGGGATGCAACAAGGTTTGAAGTTCAGATCTTAAATCAAGGCATGGCCTACTTTTGTTTCTGTAATATCTCCCCATACTCTAAGCAAGTATACTCTCTCCCATAATGTGTTGATTTTTAAATTTAACATTGAGGATATTATCCTTTTCCTTCCTTTTTAATTTATTTTTTTGATCTGAGATCTGTATGTAGACATTTACACACATTACTCAGAATGCTGATAAAGTCTTGGCTAGACTCTTAAATAATTGATTCTCTAAGTTAAGAAAAAGATAAAGACAATGGTTCTTCTAATTCTAAATCTGAACATAAAGAACTGCTGCATGAATTGGACCTTTAACTTTCCCTTCTAGAAAAATACCCGGTACCCTACATTATATTAAATCATACAAAAGACTTTAGTAGTAAAAACTTCTCAAAGAGAACATGGATACAGAGCTACAATAGAGGCACTACATAATTAAATTCTTATAATTTGAAATGCTTACAGAAGGGGAAATAAGAAGTCTATGAAAATCAAACTGGCTGCTTATAAATGCATAGCCTTGGGATATTTAAAACAAATAAAAGGAAAAAGGGGATTATATGTACCCTCACTGGGAAAATTTAGGGCTTAAGACAAATTGCAAAGAAATTTGAATCATGGTCAGAAGAAAGATAACCTCTGAAGGTAACAGAACCTCAAATGGCCAGCCTACTCTCCTTGCCAGGTTTGATTTTCCAGTCAGATACCCTAAACCCTTACAGGTAGAGAGGAATAGGTTATGAAATACAAGTATCTTGTAGGGATTTACTATTAAAATATTCAAAAATTCCAGCTCATATTTGACTGGGTAACTAAACAATTCTCAAAAAACAAGGACTCCAACCCACATTTCCTAGAAGCATTTGCCTGAAGATTGATCTGCCAAATGGTCAGTTAGCTTCAGCCTCCCTTGAAATAATTTTGGAGCTATTTTTGAGACCTGTTATTTCTGTTAATACTGTATTATTTTGAATTATTGACATCCCTGTAGAATATCAGGAATTATTTAATCAATAAATCTAAAAGTATTTTTACACTTGTTTTTGCATTTTTGATATATATCAAAACAATATTTTCTGATTTTTTTTCTTATAGGTACATTTTTTTCTTTCATCACTACAATCTCTTTTGATGATTTTGAGACATTTTACTCCTTTAGTTAAAGATTCTCCAAAGATATTTTATTCCTAGTAATTCACACTTAGGAAATATTTATAGTAGTCTTGAGAAATTTTTTACACTGCATTTATGCCTTTGTTCTTGTTGTTTTGTTCCATTGTGTGCATCTGTGTTTACTTCATGCATTAAACAAATTAGTACCTGCCAATATTCATTTCTGTTAGTGTTTCCCTAGGTATTGATATTCTGACAGGGGAAAAAAAAGGAAATTGGATGAGTCAGACTGCTATTGAACTTCATTAAATCTTATTTTTCAAGATAAGTTTTAAAAATGTAAATGTGAAACCAAAGGGTAATTGAACTTTGGTATCACCATTATGGCTAAAATTTCACTGTTTTAAAAGATTTTAAAAATTTAAAAGCAAGTTATGATTGTCCACTTTGAATAGTCAAGTTAGTTGATTATCAAGCATAATCGTATACAGCACACCATTTAAGAATTGTAAATTAGCAGGGATTCCTCACTTAGTAATGCATGAATGTTAGCTGTAATTCATTTTTTTCAGCGATTAGTTGTACAAATAGACTTTGAGTTAGACCTAAATTAAAATCCCAACTCAACCACATTAAAGGATTAACTTTATCCACCCCACCCACCCCAACTCTTCATTTGTCCTCAGACTCACTAGGGAGTCTACTATATGTAAAACATTCAACTATTGACCTTACTACATGGGTTTGATGAGCTAGTCACTTTGATACCAGACTGGTTTCCACAAAAGCCACCACTTTTAATGCAGCCAATCTCCCTAAGGCTAGCAAACCAAAAGTATGAATGATACTATGGCATATTGACAGTAGATGAGATAAAAGATGATTTTTTGGGGTCAGGCCACCTAAATTTGGTTGTATTTTTAGATGAGTCAGTTGTATAAAAAAGGATTCTCGGGGACTATCACCAAGAAATTATGTCAGGCTACAGGGGCATGGGGGAGAATTGAGGTTTCATTACCCAGGCAATGAGAGTTGGGAAACAGGACACGTTTAGAAACTGGATAGGAAGTACAAACATGACTAAAGCAGGAGAATCCATCCTCAAGAACGCATTTAGTTGAGCCAGTCTGGTATGAATTCAATAGCATTTTACAGTTAGAAGACTTTATAAATCCAGAGTGTTTGGCATACACCCTATAGATTGGTTATGACTCCAACCTTTTGTGGACTATGCCATGTTTTCCTCAGGAAAATGTACAGAAATGAAGTGAGAGCACTACGAGACCATTACCTTCTTATCCATCACCCTCACCTGCCAAACTATATCTTAACTACATTTAGCCTTTTCGAAAATGGCAAGAAATATAACTCCTTTCCTAAACCACCTGATTCTTCTAAATAGCACTAAGCCAATCTGGACAAAGATTGCCAGAGCACAAGTTATCTTTTTTTTTTAAAATGCATAAGAGGAAAATATGGATACATAGCTTTATAATTTCAGAGTAGTGTTCTATGAAGAGTTTGTCAAAAGTCTGAAGCTTAAAGCTAGGGAAAAATAAAAGGGGTGAAGATTGGTCATTTTGAAATTGGGGTAATTAGAATTCAACATAACTATTGCTGAGGATGGATAATAATAAGTTCATAATTCATTCAACCACAACTTATTTTCAAATTGTCTGATATCTGCCAGTCATTTAGCCATGTTTTAGATTTTGAGTATATAGTAAAGGATAAAAACTAAGGCAGAGAGAATACATAACTTCTGATTATAATTCTTTATATCTTTGGGAACAAGGATACTGGTCTTCAGTTACAAAAGAGTATAACAAAAAGAGCCCTAAATATGTGAAGAGTGGATGAAGAAGGAATTAACTAATTCAGTGTTTTGGGACTCAGGCAAATTATAACCCAGAACCAATTTAACAATGAGAAAGGTATCAAAACACCACTCTCCTGACTTGTAGTTTTTGTGTTTTTTTTTAAGATTTTATTATATTTTACTTTATTTTATCTTAGTATTTTTTTAAAGATTTATTTATTTATTTTGAGAGAGAGAGAGAGAGAGGGAGAGCGAGCACAAGCAGGAGGGACATATGGAGAAGGAGAGAGACTCTCAAGCAGACTCCATGCTGGGTGCAGAGCCCGACGTAGGGCTCGATCCCATGACCCAAGATCACGACCTGAGCCTAAACCAAGAGTCAGTCACTTAACCGACTGTGCCACCCAGGCACCCCATTTATTTTTTTTAGTAGGCTCCACACCCAGCATGGAACCTGACATGGGGCTTGAACTCAAGATCCTGAGATCAAAACCTGAGCTGAGATCAAGAGTCAGACGTTTAACCAACTGGGCCACCCAGATGACTCTACCATCCTGACTTTTAATTAAGGGAAGGGAAACATATTAAAATATATAGAGATAGATTAATAGCTTCAATTTCACTAACTGAGCAAATATCTCCATATATATTGAGCAAAATAACACAGGAACATGCAGAGTTTACCATTTAGTGGGGACATCATTATGTTAAACGTTAATTAGACACTAAGGTGAATACTATGATGATAGTATGTGCAGTGTATACGTAAAGTTGAAAAGAAACATGCCTACATCTCCTAGAAACTGCAAAGAAAGTATATTTAGTTAAGCTGAAAACAACAACAGAAACTTAAACTAAACATGGCATAAACCCAGGACATTTGTCACATAACTTAAAAAGAATCCCAGGTGGTTCAGCAATGTTATCAAGTACTTGTGTTCCTTCCACTGGTCTGCCTAACCATGTCTCCCCTTATAGTCAAAAAATGATCCACACCTAAAACCCCTAACTGACGAAAAAGAGTTGAATTTCCATGATGGCACTGGGCCAGTTATGGTCTATTTCTTTGTACTGGGGACTAATCTACCCCTTGAGGCTTTTACTGCCTAAAATCTAAACAAAATATATCTGTTAGCCAGGAAAAGAAGGAAAATGTTGTTATGAGGCCTTCAGCAAGATCTCCCATAGGAAACTTACACAGAACTGTCAACATTCCGCCTCGATACAGGCAGGACCTACTAATCTATTAGGCACAGTGGGTATAGTACCTAGGACCCACAATATCTTTGGAGCCAAGAAAAGTTTTCAGATTTCCTCCAAATAAGAAGAAAAAACTAAATTTTTAGGTAGAAGAAAATGTTTTAACGTGTAACATCAATATGTTTGTCTTTATATCAATGTAATTGTGGACCATAAATTTTAATATTTTTCTATAGAGGGACAGGCCAATGGAAATCACAACACAGTCCTGACTGCATGCATCTAGCATGCCAGGTGCTCAAAGACAGAAAATGTACTCAAGGTGAAGGGAATAGCCCATGCATTTCTCATGGGCAAAATGAATCATCCCATTTCAGAGGAATGGATATCCACATTCTCAAATTCTCAAATGGTCCTAGAACCATTATGTGCATGAGCAGACATCTGCAGTGAGGATACTCAGATTAATGTATTCCAAGTCAGTTCACAATTAAACTGGACATAATAAACAGATTTCCCAGGGGCGCAAATGAACATAATGCACCAACAGAATTTTAACAGTTTTTCTTTCCTATTTTTCAAAATGATAGATCAATATTTCCAAAAAGAAATGCATGCCCTTCTTGTGACTAAATCTGTGTTCCATAAACACTGTGCCATATACAAAAGTGCACAGCATACACACACATATTTTTACTTCTTGACATCTTTTCCAAACTGATACATTTGATAAGTGGCTATCTCTGTATTTTTGCTGTCAAGGTCCTTATTTGCCAGTTGGTTAGGAAAGAAAGCGGCTAAGGTTGATTTGCTTTTCCCCAGGAACAAATCTGTTGTAATACTGCTGTTCCATTACAGTAACCTGTAGGGCTGATGGATGCCTTTCCTCCTCCTTTAGGGTACTTCCTGCTCAAACACACCCACAACAAATTTTCTTCTAGATGAATCAGACATCAGAGTGGCATTCAAGGCTGTTATGTCAGAAAAGAACTTAAGTCACAAAAACTTGCCTAGATATTTCCAACAGGGTACTTTAAGAAGCTTTTATGATATATGTGCACACATCAAGGCTTTCTGGCCTTTGTAGGCACAAAAGTCTTCTTTTAGAGAGCAAAACTGCAAAGCTTAGTGATCAAAAAGCACCAGAGTTTTTCTGGCAGAAGTAAATGTGGTTCAAACATTAGTAAATATGTATGCAGTAATGAAAATATCTTTTTATAATACACTTTCCCACTATTAGTTGTCAATTTTCATGGGAATTATTTCCAAAGACAAGCTGCAGGGAAAACATCTATTAATCTGCTGAATGAATTTTTGAATCCATTCTCAATGCTGAGACCCCCTCCTGGTGCTTGGTAATTACCCCAATATTTTCTGCACGCTTGTTTCAACGGCTTCCTCTTGGGCTTCCTGTGAAGAAGGCCTTTCTCTCTGCTGATGTGAAAGGCAGTGTGCCTTATCGCTCTGCCTCATTCCATCTGCAGTTCGTGGGGGGTCCTGCTAATCACTGTCATTGGAACATTGGATGAGCAGTCTGGGGACATAGATAGATGTGACACCAAAGGAGACTAGGGACTTTCCAACAGAGTGCTCATCTCCGTAAATGCATCATGCCCTCCCAGATTCAAAGCAAGAGATGGACTCTTTTCAAGCAAAGGCCTGCACCTTAATTATACAAACACAGTGATCAAAGTTATTATCACCCTTTTAAGAGGCCAGGGATTTATGAGAATGGTGTTTTGTTACCTTTGACAGAAAATATTTGGTCCTTGTGAAGAGCAAAAGTGGCAGAGAAAAATACAATAGGGGAAGAAATAAAGTAAGAAGAAGGGGAAAATGTGTTTTTTGCTTGTTTGTTTTGGGGTTTTTTGCATTTTATTTTTTTATTTTTATTGTTATGTTAATCACCATACATTACATCATTAGTTTTTGATGTAGTGTTCCATGATTCATTGTTTGCTTATAACACCCAGTGCTCCATTCAGTACGTGCCTCTTTAGTACCCATCACCATCCCCCTCCCCTCTAGAACCCTCTGGTTTTAAACAAAAATGCTATTGAGAAATACAATTTGAGAGCAATTGATGCAAAAGAAAGCTAAAAGTTGTGAAGTGTTGGATTGTGAAAGAACTTCAAAGTGTATTCAAATGTCACATTGATTTTTCTTACATCTTTAAGTAAGTTTCATAAGATAAATGTGATCCACAATTTATTCACATGTGATTTACCTATAAATAGAAAATAAAGCACAGTGATATTTTTCACATAAAAGAATCCTCAGATTGGAAATATTTATCCTTTATTTTTCTTAAATAAAGATAAATTTCATACTTTTGGAGACTATGACATGTGTGAATAACATTTTTAAAATAGTTTAGAGTTTCCAGGTGCCTGGTGGCTCAGTTGGTTAAGCGACTGCCTTCGGCTCAGGTCATGATCCTGGAGTCCCAGGATCGAGTCCCAAATTGGGCTCCCTGCTTAGCAGGGAGTCTGCTTCTCCCTCTGACCCTCCCCTCCTCATGTGCTCTCTCTCTCTCTCTCAAATAAATGAATAAATAAAATCTTTAAAAAAAATAAAATAGTTTATTTTTTTATTTTTTTATTTTTTTTAGTTTTTACATAGTGTTTTTATATATACATTTACATATACATAATAGTTTTACACATTGGTTTTTTACTGTATGTATAGTTTTGCAATTTCTTATTTTTAAATAACCAATGTATCTTGGCGTCCTTTTCTATTGGCCATTCTTGTGAAAGGTGCATAGTCTCAATATTCCATAGTGTACATGAACCATGATTCAGTGAACTCTTTCCCTATGGACTAACATTTGGGTATGTGTCCAGTTTTCTGCTGTTCTGAACAACACTGTGATGAACATCTTTTTATATACACCATGGTGTCCCTGCATAGGCATTGCCTTTTTTTTTTTTTAAGATTTATTTAAAAATAAAATAGTTTAGAGTTTCCTTGAAACTCTGTGAAGTATCTGAAGACAAGTTATGCTACTTTCTTGGGTGTGTAGTAAGTGAATGTGTATATTCTAGTTCAAATATAATTTAAAAAATATGAGTGGTGAAATGTTTTTGATGGAGAAGTATCTGAACAAAAGAAAATTAAGTAAAAGTTTAAGGGAAAACAAGTCATTCTTTTTAGTCTTAGGATATAAAATCTCAGTTTAATTAATTTATCTCTGAACTGAATCCCAATATCAGAAAAGTTTGAGATAGCTTCTCATTTATAACGCTAGTGATTTCTAGGACATAGACTTGGAATATCACAAGCACAATCATTCTACTTGCTAACACCCAAATAAAGTAAAATATTTAGAAAACTTCTTTATTTAGAGTATTTAGAAAAATATTTAGAAAACCTCTATCCATTTTATTTTAATGCACTATCTATATATCGTAATTCAAAAATTTACCCATAAAATGGAAGAGCCAGTCATAATGATGTAATGGTGTCTGAAAACCAAGAACAAACCTTGGTTAAGATTCAAAGGTCTAGGGCACCTGGGTGGCTCAGCCGTTAAGCGTCTACCTTCAGCTCAGATCATGATCCTAGGGTCCTGGAATGGAGCCCCACATCGGGCTCCCTGCTTGGCAGGAAGCCTGCTTCTCCCTCTCCCACTCCCCCTGCTTGTGTTCCTGCTCTCACTAACTCTCTCTCTGTCAAATAAATAAATAAAATCTTTAAAAAAAAAAGATTCAAAGGTCTATATTAATCTTCAATTTGTCTCTTTTTGTTTTCTCTTAAGAATCCCTGCTAATCAGGAATTCCGCCATTTCACCAAAATGTCGCTGTTATCAAGTTGTTCCTTGTTGCTAAAAACCAATGGTTAATTCTCAATTCTTGATTGACCTATTAGTTGCATCTGGCGTGGTTTCTCAGGCCCTTCATCTTGAATATTTGCTTCCTGGACTCCAGTGCACCATTCTTTCCTGATTTTCATCCTACATCACCGACCAATTCTTGATTATTTTGATTTTGTTGGTTTGTGCACATTCCCCTGATTTCTTCTTTTTCTAAGATTTTATTTATTTATTTGACAGCGAGAGAGGGAACACAAGTAGGGGGAGTGGGAGAGGGAGAAGCAGGCCTCCCCCAGAGCAGGGAGCCCCACGATTCCAGGACCCTGGGATCATGACCTGAGCCAAAGGCAGATGCTTAACAACTGAGCCACCCAGGCACCCCTTCATTCCCCTGATTTCTAATCATTCAAATATCTTGCTGCTTAGTCTAAAGATCTCTTCCTCTCTATACATGTCCCCTTAAAGATCTCATTCAGTCTCATAGTTCAAAATACCATCTATATGCTTATGACTCTGAAATTGAAAATTTTGTCCTACATATCTACCTTGTACTCCATACTCTTAAATCCAACTTTATACTCATAAACATCTCATACTTAACACAGTCAAAACAAATCTGATCTTTCCCTGAAAATGCTCCTCCTGAGGTTTCCTAAACTCCATAAATGGAAAATCCATTTTATCATTACTGAAACAAAAAACCTTGGATTCATCTAACTCCTGTTTCTTTAACTCTGCATACCTGAAATATCAGCAATGTTGAAGCACAAGAACAAGAATGATCCTTTTTATAACACAAGGCTGATCATGTCACTCTTCTACTCCAAACTGTTAATGGCATCCCATGTTGCTCAAATGTAAAAAAAAGAACAAAAAACAAAATAACAGCAACAACAACAACAAAACATATCTTCTTCCAGGGGACTACAAGATAAGGTTTACTACTGTTTCTGAATTTGTCATCCCTTACTTTTTCCTTTGCTCATTAAGTAACTATCACTTTATATTACTGCTGTTCCTAGGTCAGGCCCAACATTCTCTTATTTTTGCTTCCCAGGTCCTTCTGTCTGGAAAGCTCATCCCTGGCATCTCTCCTTGGGTTATTCCTTCATTTTCTTCAGGTCTTTGTTCATATATTAACTGTGCTTTTGTTAGTGGCTCTGTGTGACCCTGTGTGAACTTTCTTAACTTTTTGGTATACATTTTTCTCATATGTATAATTTTAATAAAACTTATTTTACAGAGTCATTTCCAGACTTAAATGAGATCGTACAACAGTATTAATAAAACTGTATGAATGATACACACCTCAGTCCACAACATAATATGCCATTAGAGATATATAGCCACAGAATCTATAAAAGCTTAAATTATGCCAAAATAAAGTTTATACCAGCCCTGTCTACCTCTTAAAACAAAATGATAGATTTTCCTAATCTGTCTAGAAATCAACCAAGAAAGATTAGTAATAATTCAGACTAGTCAAAGTATCTTACTAGAACTAGAAAAATCCATGTTATAGGTAAAAGCAAAGCGAAGAGACCCTAAAGAGGATCTTCTTCAAAGTGAAGTGTCTCAGATGACTCCACTGCTATAGTACTATATTAGCTCAAAATAAAACTTTTGAGAATGTTTCAGAACCAATACTGTCTCCAAAGTCATCTCATACACTGACAGCCACATTTGAGAAACAGTAGTGTAGCTGATGCCGTGGACTTTGGTGTTTGGTTGTTTGAGCTCAAATCAACAGTCTTCTACTGATTAGTTGTTAAGTGTAGCATGGATCCACATTGGGCTAGTTATTCAATCTCTCTGTTTACCTAACTTCTCTTTGCCTAACATTCAGATTTGAAAAGTGTAAGGATAAAACTACATTCTATATTTGTGAAAATTAAATAATCAGTGATATCAACACTTAGATCAGTGCTTGATTCATAGTAAGTGGCCAGTGAATTTTAGTTACTAGTAACATTAACCCCAACGCAAATTTCTTTATAGAGCCCTGCGTGGAGAATCAAGTAGCTCTAAGAGCATTGTATAGGTGGAATCTAATGTAAATAGATAACATCTCCCAGAGTTAGATCTTTCTACCTACAAGTGTGCTATATGGCTTCGGTAATTCTGATGGATCAAAATCACTATTGGGAGGGAAGATAAGAAGCCGCTATGTTGCATGTCAACAATCTCCCTTCATTCTCCCTGGAGTCTCCAATTCTCAAGGATGGACAAGCGGTAAACTGGAGTCAAAAGTTGAGATCTTTGCATTGAGTGACCTAGTCCTAGACGTAGATCTGAACTAAATCCCATTGTGGGAGGGACCAAGAAATGTCAAAGAACCTGCATTAGTTTTGAAATGCCCTTGAAATTAAAATTGCATTTTAGACCCTTGGAAAACTTAGAACTCTTTAAGTACTATAGCTTTCTAATGAGGCACTGAAATCAATCTGCTTGCTGTCCTAATAATTTCTCAAGGATAGTTCATTTTCCATGAGCCTGTTTCACTGGAAAGCAATCAAAATGATATATTTTAGTATGGACCAAACTGTGAGGACAATGTATAAATCAGCTGAGTCCTGAAGTCAGTGTTTCTCACTTGTAACTGAATTTTGATGAAAAGAGAAAAGAGAATGGCTGACATCTGTGGGTACAAGGGGAATGTTTTCTTCTTTTTAAGCAAGTCTAACATGGACCCAGTCTCTCCTCACCAACCATGTGTTTGGAAGAAGCCCAGATTTCAATTAGTTTAAGATCACATTTTATATCTAGTATTATATAAAATGTAAATGGTTTCATTTACATTTCTTATCACGCTGATGTTTTAGTATGCTGTTGCTTTCCTTTACATAGAGTTCACGTTTTTTGGCTGGAACTCATGCTACTGGGTGTATGTATGAGTGTGTATGTAACAAAATGTAGAAACATAATGCATCACTACCATTTTTGCTTTCATATAAAACACATACCATTTTAATTCAGAATAAATTATATATTTAGTTGTGCTTCATATTCTGTAATTGGCTTTTGTCTTTTATATGTTTACAAAAATTTCTCTTTTATAATTTCTTACCATAAAGGACAAAAATTAAAAGCTAAAGTGAAATATTCACAGGTCTATGTACAAATCTCTAATGGATTTATAAACTCCACTGACAAGTTGAAAGTGTTGATTTGATCAAATGAGTATATCATTTAGGCAACTTCATACATTGGAATAAATTCAGGGAAACTCTAAAATGGTGAATTTGAGGGACATAATGTCTGTCGTGTTTCCTTTATTTCAGTTAATTTTACTCAAAGGAAACTAACTAGTTCAAAACTCCATAACAATTATCATATGAATAATCTTTTATGAAATATTGATTCAGTCTTAGATGACTTAAAAGTTTTTTCTCTCTTTTTAGCAAATAAGGATCTCTCCAAAGATGTTCTCTTATCCATTCCAATAATGCATATAATTGGGAACTTGCAGACTATGAGTCCTCCTTTTCCTTAGAAGTGAAAAGCTGACCTTCGATGGTGAATTGAAAGAAAAGTGTTATGTTAAATTCACGTCCAAAGAAATCTTTGTGAAATGTTTTTGAGAGGTAGAGAAATGAGAAATGAAAATATTTTGATCACTTGACTTGCAGATGACTTTTATTACATATACATGCCATACATATATATCATAAAAAATAACGTGTTTGTAAGCCTTATGATTTTCACTGATGATTTTCATTTTGCATGTTACATGCAAACAAATTATCAATCAAACATAGAACAAAAAAAATGTCAGTTTTATAACTAAAAAATTTTTGTTGAATGAAACAAGGTTCAGTAAAATTAACTTACAGAGAAGTTAGAGAATTACATTTTTGAATGCTCATTTAAAGACCCCATGCTTTCTTTCTGTTGTTTTCTTCTCTCCAGTGCAATTTGCAACTTACCCTGTACAACTTTGTGATTTCACTTATATTTACATACATTAATTTCGTTGCTTTCTAAGCTATCATTTTGTGTTCCACTTATACAGATGTGATTTTTTATTTTCATCATTTTGATACAGTTTGAAGAAACGTTTCCACGGGAGAACTTTTTCTTAAATGTTGAATATCATTTCTTTTGAAAACAGAAAACACTACAAAAGGAACAAAGATATGTTCCCATTTATTATTCATTCCATTAACATTATGCAGCATTTGCTATAAATATATAGGATGGTCCTTTATGCACCCTGGGGGATGGAAAGCTCTATAGACCTACCCTTTCCTTCCAAAACTCTTACCAGAATGATAAGAAAATAGTTGTTGCTGATTTCCTGCTGCTTCCCTGGGCTGGGCCAACACTGCCCACAGGCTGCTAAAATCACACCAGAAGCGCTCCGTCTCTCCATCTCTGTCATAGGTCAAGATACTTGGTAACCTGAACTGCAGAGCTAGCTGTTTCATTATTGCATCTTTTGAAACGTGTGTGCTCATGCATACACGCACACACACAGGCACACACTTTACCTCTGCTGGACACTGGACATTGCTAATAGAACACTGACAGTGTAATTTAAACCCATTTTGAGAAAGGAAGTATTTCTTTTATTTGCTTACGTTCAAGAAACTATATTATATCAGAAACCATTTATTTTCTTTCCTACTGTGGATGTGCTGAACTAAAAATTAGGCTTTGCTATCTTTTAATTATGATCCTTGACTCTCCAATGAATGTTTTGAAAAACTCATATTATTCAAAACTCATTTTTGCAAAGAATCTTTTTTCTTCCTCTTGAGTCTTTCTATTATACACAATGCCAATGAGCACAATATATGAAACAATGTGGGGGATAAAGCTGCTATATGATTCACTGTCTATACTAGTTTCTGAATTGCAAATGGTTTACTGTGAAGCATTAAGCAGGAATCTGGTAAAAGAGACGTGACATAGAAGCCCAATGGCCAAGACAGTACTCTTCTTCCCCCAGACATGGGACTTGGGAATATAGGGTATCATCGATTATCCTTCTAAAAGCTCAGTGATTGGCTTAATCCCAAATGTCTCAAAATTGGGGAAAAAAATGTACTGCTACAGAAATAGAGTAAGATTTGCATTTCTATAAATGTGGTGGCAATTATTATAAGAGTGTTTCACAGTTTAGACTTGAGAAAAGAAAGGCTGTACCTTATCAGAACAGTTGAAAAATTGAATGTGTGCTCATGTGGAAACCTTTTGATGAAGGGCTCTAATTTTTAGATTCCTTTTCTGCAGACTCTCAGGATAGTTCACCTTAGGGAACAGCATGCCAGTTGTACGATGGGCAATGGCCCATGGCAAAACTAGACACAGTAGAAAAAGCTCACAGTGCTGAGAAAACTTCAAAGTGCACAAATCAAAAGACTTAAAACCAAACCTACTCTGCTTACCCTAAATAGACTGATGTTGGAAGGTAAAAAAAAAGAATTACAGATCAGGTAATTTACTTACTTAAGCTGACCATGCTAGCATGGTATAGCTCTGATAATCACTATCATCTCTCTTTGCTGTTCACCTGGGAGAAGGACAAATAAAGATACTCATATGCTAAACAAGTTCTACCTCAAATAAATGACTATTAACTTGAAGAGACTGTCTCCTCTACCTCATGATGTTGAATACGTATTTGAAACCTAAATTTAGGACTTTGCCCACATGCTGATGCTGTAATAAGCAGAGAGAAATACATAAAGATGTAAATACATGTGTATGAGCATAAAAATTAAGATGCATACCATAGATTTGCAAGTAATCCTCTGTGATCACAATTATCTCTATATATCATATATTTATTTTCAGTGAATAATCGGAAAAGTTGAAGCTATTTTTATTTAGATAATATATTTTAAATGTATACATAATTTATGTTCATTAGAGTGGAAGATGGTGTGACTGATTAACACAATTAGATTTCACTGCTATAGTATTACTGGACAGTCAATCAGCTGCCACAAAACCTGAATTAGGATCTGGATTCCATCTGGCAACCTACAATGTTATACAGTCAGATAAATAATTTTTATTTACCATTACCACCACATTTATGTACTTCCTGAAGGCAACTTTCATATAGAAAGCAAGGTGAGTGGAACCCAGTGAAATTGTGCAACAGGGCAGGGATACAAATTATATACTTTGGCAAGATGTGACAAGGACTTTTCAATATAAATGGTTTATCTGATGAATTGAGAAAAGGGACTTTTTTTTTTTTCTGAGTGATCAGTCTATGACCAAACTTTTGTGAGTGCTCTGGAACTGCTAGTTCTTTAATTGAAGAATATATTATATAAACATATATAAACATATATACATATTTAAAAACAATTCCAACAGAAAGAGACTTTAAAAAGAGTTCTTTTGGCTAACATTGTGATTTCCTTGAGATAAAAGGATTTTTCTACTCTTTTCAGTAAAAACATTCTACAACTAGCCCCATAAATTTAAAAATGTACCCGAATTGTCCCACAAACTTTTGTTTTTGGTAAATCGATCAAATTACATAATCTTTCTGCAAACATTAAAATTATTACTCTTTTTAAAATATTTCTTATTAAAATGCAATTTACATTAAAAAGTGTTAATAATGAGTTTACAGGTTTATTAATTTTCATGAAGTTGACACATCTCGGAACAAAATTGAAAAACAAGAAACGGGACAGTACCCATATTTCAGAAGCTCCCCTAAAGCCCGCCCCCCATAGCAACTCTCCTTCTTTTTTGAGGTAACCACTTTCCTGAAAATTAGATTGTTTGTAAACATTATTTCAAATGGACTTTTACAGAATGTATCCTTTTATGTCAGACTTCAAAATTATGATTATGACATCAATTCCTATTGTTACAGGTAGCTGCCTTTTTTTCCTTTTCATGTCTATATCCATTGTATAAATGCTACACAGTTTATTTATCATTACATTCATGTGAAAAATTGTGTTGTTTTCAATTTGGGGTCATTACAAAGAATGTTGCTGGGGACGTTTTTGAACTTGTTTTCTGGTACACAAATATAGATATTTCCATTGTTTTTATACTTATGAGTAAAATTGCTTAGTTATGGTGTGCTCATATGTTTATGTTTAGTAAATTACTGCCAAAAGTTCAACGAAGTCAATATAATACCAGCTTGAGGTTTATAGTGCTATCAATAGTTTGATATCTTGTATCATTTTTGGAAATTTAGTACTTTTTTTCTTCAAATATTGCTTTTGCCCCATTGTCTCTCTTCCCTTTGTGACACTAATGACAAATATATATACATATATATATATATATTTATTATGCCCCATATGTGTCTTTCCCTTTTTTCTGTATTTTCAAAACTTTGACGTCTCTGTGCTTCAGTTTGGGTTTTTTCATTGATTTATCTTTCATATCATATGTCCTTATTTGGGCTGTGTATAGTGTACTATTACACAAATTTATCAAGTTCTCAATTCTAATAGTATGTTTTTCTCATGCTAGAGTTATTTTGAACTATTTTCTATAATTCTAATTTCTTGCTGAAATTCTCTGTCTTTTGATATATTTTCTTATATATATGTATATTAATTTCAGTTATTTTTTTAATTTTTTAAAAATTTTATTTTATTATGTTAATCACCATACATTACATCATTAGTTTTTGATGTAGTGTTCCATGATTCATTGTTTGTGCATAACACCCAGTGTTCCACGCAGAACGTGCCCTCTTTAATACCCATCACCAGGCTAACCAATCCCCCCAACCCCCTCCCCTCTAGAACCCCCAGTTTGTTTTTCAGAGTCCATCGTCTCTCATGGTTCATCTCTCCCTCCAATTTACTCCCCTTCATTCTTCCCCTCCTGCTATTTCTTTTTTTTTTCTTAACATATATTGCATTATTTGTTTCAGAGGTACAGATCTGTGATTCAACAGTCTTGCACAATTCACAGCGCTCACCAAGGCACATACCCTCCCCAATGTCTATCACCCAGCCACCCCATCACTCCCACAGCTACACCACTCCAGCAACACTAAGTTTGTTTCCTGAGATTAAGAATTCTTCATATCAGTGAGGTCATATGATACATGTCTTTCTCTGATTGACTTATTTCACTCAGCATAACACCCTCCAGTTCCATCCACGTCGTTGCAAATGGCAAGATCTCATTCCTTTTAATGGCTGCATAATATTCCATTGGGTATATATACCACATCTTCTTTATCCATTCATCTGTCGATGGACATCTTGGCTCTTTCCATAGTTTGGCTATTGTGGACATTGCTGCTATAAACATTGGGGTGTATGTACCCCTTCGGATCCCTACATTTGTATCTTTGTGGTAAATAACCAGTAGAGCAATTGCTGGATCGTAGGGTAGCTCTATTTTCAACTGTTTGAGGAACCTCCATACTGTTTTCCAAAGTGGTTGCACAAGCTTGCATTCCCACCAACAGTGTAGGAGGGTTCCCCTTTCGCCACATCCCCGCCAACATCTGTCGTTTCCTGACTTGTTAATTTCAGCCATTCTGACTGGTGTGAGGTGGTATCTCATTGAAGTTTTGATTTGGATTTCCCTGATGCCGAGCGATGTTGAGCACTTTTTCATGTGTCTGTTGGCCATTTGGATGTCTTCGTTGGAAAAATGTCTGTTCCTGTCTTCGGCCCATTTCTTGATTGGATTATTTGTTCTTTGGGTGTTCAGTTTGATAAGTTCTTTATAGATTTTGGATACTAGCCCTTTATCTGATATGTCATTTGCAAATATTTTCTCCCATTCTGTCGGTTGTCTTTTGATTTTGTGGACTCTTTTCCTATGCAAAAGCTTTTTATCTTGATGAAGTCCCAATAGTTCATTTTTGCCCTTGCTTCCCTTGCCTTTGGCGATGTGTCTAGGAAGAAGTTGCTGCGGCTGAGGTCGAAGAGGTTGCTGCCTGTGTTCTCCTTTAGGATTCTGATGGACTCCGGTCTCACGTTTAGGTCTTTCAACCATTTGGAGTCTATTTTTGTGTGTGGTGTAAGGAAATGGTCCAGTTTCATTCTTCTGCATGTGGCTGTCCAATTTTCCCAACACCATTTGTTGAAGAGACTGTCTTTTTTCCATTGGACTTTCTTTCCTGCTTTGTCGAAGATTAGTTGACCATAGAGTTGAGGGTCCATTTCTGGGCTCTCGATTCTGTTCCACTGATCTATGTGTCTGTTTTTGTGCCAGTACCACACTGTCTTGATGATGACAGCTTTGTAATAGAGCTTGAAGTCCGGAAATGCGATGCCGCCAGTTTTGCTTTTCTTTTTCAACATTCCTGTGGCTATTCGGGGTCTCTTCTGGTTCCATACAAATTTTAGGATTATTTGTTCCATTTCTTTGAAAAAAGTGGTTGGTATTTTGATGGGGATTGCATTGAATGTGTAGATTGCTCTAGGGAGCATTGACATCTTCACAATGTTTGTTCTTCCAGTCCATGAGCATGGAACGTTTTTCCATTTCTTTGTGTCTTCCTCAATTTCTTTCATGAGTATTTTATAGTTTTCTGAGTACAGATCCTTTGCCTCTTTGGTTAAATTTATTCCTAGGTATCTTATGGTTTTGGGTGCAGTTGTAAATGGGATCGACTCCTTGATTTGTCTCTCTTCTGTCTTGTTGTTGGTGTATAGGAATGCCACTGATTTCTGTGCCTTGATTTTATATCCTGCCACCTTATTGAATTCCTGTATGAGTTCTAGCAGTTTTGGGGTGGCGTCTTTTGGGTTTTCCACATACAATACCGTATCATCTGCAAAGAGTGAGAGTTTGACTTTTTTGCCGATTTGGATGCCTTTGATTTCTTTTTGTTGTCTGATTGCTGTGGCTAGGACTTCTAATACTATGTTGAATAGCAGTGGTGAGAGTGGACATCCCTGCCGCGTTCCTGACCTTAGGGGGAAGGCTTTTCCCCATTGAGAATGATATTTGCTGTAGGTTTTTCATAGATGGCTTTTATGATATTGAGGTAGGTACCCTCTATCCCTATACCCTGAAGAGTTTTGATCAAGAAAGGATGCTGTACTTTGTCAAATGCTTTTTCTGCATCTATTGAGAGGATCATATGATTCTTGTTCTTTCTTTTGTTAATGTATTGTATCACATTGATTGATTTGTGGATGTTGAACCAAACTTGCAGCCCAAGGATGATTCCCACTTGGTCATGGTGAATAATCCTTTTAATGTACTGTTGGATCCTATTGGCTAGTATTTTGGTGAGAATTTTTACATCCATGTTCATCAAGGATATTGGTCTGTAATTCTCCTTTTTGATGGGGTCTTTGGTTTTGGGATCAAGGTAATGCTGGCCTCATAAAATGAGTTTGGAAGTTTTCCTTCCATTTCTATTTTTTGGGAAAAGTTTCAGGAGAATAGGTATTAATTCTTTAAATGTTTGGTAGATTTCCCCTGGGAAGGCATCTGACCCTGGACTTTTGTTTGTTGGGAGATTTTTGATGACTGCTTCAATTTCTTTAGTGGTTATAGGTCTGTTCAGGTTTTCTATTTCTTCCTGGTTCAATTTTGGTAGGTGATACTTCTCTAGGAATGCACCCATTTCTTCCAGGTTATCTAATTTGCTGGCATAGAGTTGCTCATAATATGTTCTTATACTTGTTTGTATTTCTTTGGTGTTGGTTGTGATCTCTCCTCTTTCATTCATGATTTTGTTGATTTGGGTCATTTCTCTTTTCTTTTTGATAAGTCTGGCCAGGGGTTTATCAATCTTGTTAATTCTTTCAAAGAACCAGCTCCTAGTTTCGTTGATCTGTTCTACTGTTCTTTTGGTTTCTATTTCATTGATTTCTGCTCTGATCTTTATGATTTCTCTTCTCCTGCTGTGTTTAGGCTTTATTTGCTGTTTTTTCTCTAGCTCCTTTAGGTGTAGGGTTACGTTGTGTATTTGAGACCTTTCTTGTTTCTTGAGAAGGGCTTGTATTGCTATAGACTTTCCTCTTAGGACTGCCTTTGCTGTATCCCAAAGATTTTGAACAGTTGTGTTTTCATTTTCATTGGTTTCCATGAATTTTTTTAATTCTTCTTTAATTTCCTGGTTGACCCATTCATTCTTTAGTAGGATGCTATTTAACCTCCAAGTATTTGAGTTCTTTCCAACTTTCCTGTTGTGATTGAGTTCTAGTTTCAAAGCACTGTGGTCTGAAAATATGCAGGGAATGATCCCAATCTTTTGGTACAAGTTGAGTCCTGATTTGTGACCTAGGATGTGATCTATTCTGGAAAATGTTCCTTGGACACTAGAGAAGAATGTGTATTCTGTTGCTTTGGGATGGAATGTTCTGAATATGTCTGTGAAGTCCATTTGTTCCAGTGTGTCGTTTAGAGTTTTTATTTCCTTGTTGATCTTTTGCTTAGATGATCTGTCCATTTCAGTCAGGGAGTGTTAAAGTCCTCCACTATTATTGTATTGTTGTCAATGTGTTTCTTTGCTTTTGTTAATAATTGCCTTATATAATTGGCTGCTCCCATGTTAGGGGCATAGATATTTACAAGTGTTAGATCTTCTTGGTGGAGAGACCTTTAAGTAGGATATAGTGTCCTTCTTCATCTCTTATTACGTCTTTGTTTTAAAATCTAATTTGTAAAAAATAAATAAATAAATAAATAAATAAAATCTAATTTGTCTGATATAAGGATTGCCACCCCAGCTTTCTTTTGGTGTCCATTAACTTGGTAAATGGTTTTCCACCCCCTTACTTTCAATCTGTGGGTGTCTTTGGGTCTAAAATGAGTCTCATATAGACAGCATATCGATGGGTCTTGTTTATTAATCCAATCTGATAGCCTGTGTCTTTTGATTGGGGCATTTAGGTCATTTACATTCAGGGTAACTATTGAAAGATATGAATTTAGTGCCCTTCTATTGCCTGTAAGGTGACTGTGACTGTATATTGTCTGTGTTCCTTTCTGATCTATGCTGCTTTTAGGCTCTCTCTTTGCTTAGAGGACCCCTTTCAATATTTCTTGGAGGGCTGGTTTCGTGTTTGCAAATTCTTTTAGTTTTTGTTTGTCCTGGAAACTTTTTATCTCTCCTTGAATTTTCAATGACAGCCTAGCTGGATATAGTATTCTTGGCTGCATATTTTTCTCGTTTAGTGCTCTGAAGATATCATGCCAGTCTTTTCTGGTCTGCCGGGTCTATGTGGATAGGTCTGTTGCCAATCTAATGTTTCTACATTTATAGGTTACATATCTCTTCTCCCGAGCTTCTTTCAAAATTTTCTCTTTGTCCCTGAGACTTGTAAGTTTTACTATTAGATGTCGGGGTGTTGCCCTATTTTTATTGATTTTGAGCGGGGTTCTCTGTGCCTCCTGGATTTTGATGCCTGTTTCCTTCCCCACATTAGGGAAGTTCTCTGCTATAATTTGCTCCATTCTACCTTCTGCCCCTCTCTCTCTTTCTTCTTCTTCTGGGATCCCAATTATTCTAATGCTGTTTCATCTTATGGTATCACTTATCTCTCGAATTCTGCCCTCGTGATCCAGTAGTTGTTTATCTCTCTTTTTCTTAGCTTCTTTATTTTCCATCATTTGGTCTTCTGTATCGCTAATTCTCTCTTCTGTCTCATTTATCCTAGCAGTTAGTGCCCCCATTTTTGATTGCACCTCATTTTAGCCTTTTTGATTTCGATTTGGTTAGATTTTAGTTCTTTTATTTCTCCAGGAAGGGTGTCTCTAATAACTTCCACGCTTTTTTCAAGACCAGCTAGTATTTTTAAAATCATGATTCTGAACTCTAGGTCTGACATTGTACTAATGTCCATATTGATTAGGTCCTTGGCAGACGGTACTACCTCTTGTTCTTTTTGCTGAGTTGATTTCTTTCATCTTGTCATTTTGTCCAGAGAGCAATAGATGAATGAGAGAACAAAATGCTAACAGGTTAACAACGTCCCCAGAAAATATACTCTAAACAAATCAGAAAAGATCTGAATCCAGGGGAAAAGAAAGGGAAAGAAAGAAAAAAGAAAGAGAAAAAAAAAAAAGAAAAAGGAAAAGATAAAAACAAACAAAAACAGAGCAAAACAAAACAAAAAAACAAAATATGATCAAATATGATCAGGCTAGTGCATAGATCAGTGCCACACAGTAGATTTTGGGTGTATTTTGGTCTGTTAGAAGATAGTGCCTCCTAAAATTGTAAAGAAAGAAAGACTTATATATGTACAAAATAAGGGTTGATACAATGAAGGGATGGAAGATGACTGTAAAGATTAAAGTTATAAAAGATTGTATAAAAGGAATTGATAAGAAGTTGTTTGAAAGAAGAAAGAAGATTTAAAAAAAAGGGAGAGAATGTGATCAGGCAGGAGACTAGAACAAAGCCATACACTAGAGATTTAGGGTATATTTTGATCTGTTAGAAGAAACTGCATCTCAAAATTTTAAAGAGAGAACAACTTATATATATATATGCCAAAAATAAGGGTAACTACTATGAAGGGATAGAACATTACTAAAAATGAAAAATAGAAAAATTTTTTTCAAAAAGGGATTTATAAGATGTTGGTTGAAAAAGGGAAAAGGAAAAATTCAAAAAAAAAGTTAAAAAAATTAACTTTGAAAAACTAATGAATCATGGTAAAAAAGCTATGAATTCTATGTGCAGTATTCCCCTAGCACTGGAGTTCTCCCATTCTCCTTGATCGGTAAACTTGGTCTTGGGTGGCTGTTCGTGCTGATCTTCTGGGGGAGGGGCCTGTTGCCATGGTTCCCAAATGTCTTTGCTGGAGGCGGAATTGCCCCGCCCTTGTGAGTCCGGGCTAAGCAAGCTGCTGGAGTTTGCTCTCAGGAGCTTTTGTTCCCTGCAAGCTCTCGGTACAGCTTTGGAGGATGAGAGTGAAAATGGTGGCCTCCCACTCTCTGCCCGGAGGAGCCGAGAACTTGGGGCCCCGCTCCTCAGTGTGCCCCCAGAGAAAAGCAGTCACTCCCATGTCCCCGGTCTCCGGCCGCACTCCGTGCTCACCCGGCCTGTGACCGAGCGTTTCTATCTCTGGCACCCGACCCCGTGTGGAGTCTCCAAACCCAGCAGATCCCTGCAGTGCGCTCCCGTTCCGCTCCTCCCGGGGGAGGGAGGGGAGTCTCCTCGGCTCTGCTGCTTGTTGGGTCCCTGCTGGAGGAGCAGTGCCCCGACTGGGCCGCGGATCACAGTTTATGGCAACCCTGAGCTGAGAGCCCGCGCCTCGTCTCCATCTCTGCAGCTGGCTTCCCCGCTCCGATACCTGGGAGCTCTGCCGCACTCAGGCACCCCCGGTCTTTCTGTGACCCCGAGGGTCCTGAGACCACACTGTCCCGCGAGGGTTCCACCCCCAGCGTAGCCACTGGAGCGACGTCCCTCAGCAGAGCCGACTTCTAGAAGTTCCGATTTTGTGCTCTGCGGCTCTAGCACTTGCCAGAATGGGCCGATGGAGGCCCCCCTCCCCCTGCCGTCTCTCCTCCCGAATATCGCCTCGGATTCCCTTCTCCGTAAGTCCTACCTTCCAGTAAGTGGTCACTTCTCTGTTCAGAGAGTTGTTGCTACTCTCTTCGGTCTCCTGTTGAGTTCGTAGGTGTTCAGAAGAGTTTGACCCCCATTCAGCTGAATTTCTGAGACCAGATGAAATCCAGGTCTCCTACTCCTCCGCCATCTTGCTCCACCTCCATTTTCAGTTATTTTTTTAAACCCATGTCTGATATCAACAATATGTATTTTTTTTTCTGTAGTTTCATTTCTATTTTCTGGTTTTTCAGTTAGTTTTCAGTCAGTTTGCCTTATAGTCTGTTATTCCTGGGGTTGTTTGTTTGCTTTCGTTTCTAAGGTTTTATTTAAATTTCAGTTAGTTAATATACAGTGTAGTATTAGTTTCAGGTGTACAATGTAGTGATTCAACACTTCCATATGATACCTGGTGCTAATCCCAGCAAGTGCCTTCCTTAATCCTCATTACCTATTTTACCCATGTCCTCCCCACCCCCCAACCTCCCCTCTGTTAACCATCAGTTTTTTCTCTATAATTAAGAGTCTGTTTCTTGGTTTGCTTCCCTTTTTTTCTCCTTTGCTCATTTGTTTTGTTTCTTGAATTCCACATATGAGTGAAATCATATGGTACTGGTCTTTGACTGACTTACTGTGTTTAGCAGAATACTCTCTGGGTCCACTGATGTTGCAAATGGCAAGATTTCATTCTTTTTTATGGCTGAGTAATATTCCACATCTTCTTTATGCATTTATCAGTGAGTGGACACTCGGGCTGTTTCCATAATTTGGCTATTGTAAATAATGATGCTATAAACATTGGGGTGCATGTATCCTTTTCAATTAGTGTTTTTGTATTTGGGAATATTTTCCCTCTTGCACTGTTGGTGGAAAGGCAAACTGATGCAGCCACTCTGGAAGACAGTATGGTGATTCCTCAAAAAGTTAAAAATTGAATTTCCTTATGATTTAGCAATTGCACCAATGGGTACTTTGTGATTTTGTTTTGTTTTGTTTAAGATTTATTGTTTATTTTAAAGGGGGGAAGCAGAGGGAGAGAGAGTCTTAGGCAGACTGTGCTAAGCGTAGAATCTGACACAGGGTTCGATGACCCTGAGGTGAATCAAAAGTCCAATGCTTAACTGACTGCACTACCCAGGCGCCCCACTAGGTGTTTTTTTTTTTTTTTGTCTTTTTTTTTAATGTCAGACATTGTGTATGAAAATGTGTACAGGTTATTTGTAGGTCTAGAAAATGTTATTTCTGTCTCCTTTTACTCCTAACTGATTAAAGGAAGGTTGCTTTAATCTTATGTTTTGAGGCTAGGTTTTAGTCTTCATCAGAGTAACTGCTCTCTGTTCAACTATTCTTTTTGGACACATTTCTTCAGGGATCCCAGCTGAAATCCTAGGATGTCTTCCAGAGCTCACCACCTGTCCCATGTCCCATAAGACTTTTAAATGCTTTTCCCAGCTTCCAGCATTTCTTTTGCTGCTTAGACTAGGAACAGATCACCATGATACCATCAGAGGTAGAGCTGGTTTAAGTTTCAGACATGGCTGCAACTTGTAAATAGGCAAATAACTCCAAAGTGAGACTAATTTCCAGTATCAAGTTTGTTTCTTTTTGTTTCTTATCTCTTTAAGATATTGCCCTTGAAATTTTGGGATGATTTGACAGTTTTCTGCTGTTTTTAAATGGATTTTTAAAATGGATTTTTACCCACTTTTCTAGCTTTTCTCAACATGAGAGCTGTTCTGATAAACTGGATCTGTCATAACCAACAGCCAAAACCTAATATATGTATTCTTCACATGAACCATGCTACATTCACAAATGTATTATCTAACAGAACAGCAATGTTGTGGGAGATATAATGTATGATTCTTGGTTTTATTTATAAACATGTTTTTTATCAGTTCAATAAAACATTTTATTTTACTTTATTAAGATTATTTATTTATTTATTTGACAGAGAGAAAGAGGGAGAGAGAGCAAAGCAGGGGGAGTGGCAGAGGGAGAAGTGGGCCCACTGCTGAGCAAGGAGCCCAATTAGAGACTTGATCCCAGGATCCTGGGATCATGACCTGAGCCAAAGACAAATGCTTAACCAGCTGAGCCACCCAGGCATCCCTCAATAAAGCATTTTAAACATAAGACCTGACATTAAAAGCACAAATGTATTATTCACATATATGGGCCTTTTAATGTTCCTAGTACCATGTTTGGGCTTTGTTTCTAAAGACTTATTTAGACAAATTATTATAAAATTATTTAAGATTGTAATCTGAGCATAAATGTAAGAGTCAAACAATATTTTCATAAAGTGGTCTGTATTGGGTATACAAATATAACCATAGGAAGTTACTAAGTTTTAAATGGAAATACAGAAATGTTCTATATAATTTCAAGTCATTTTTTCTATGACTATATTTGTCCCTTAGTTAAAGACGAATTGATTGAATATATAATCAAGTAACTTATTTTTCCTTTGGGTTGGTTTTAGAAATAATAATTTTGTTAAATTAGAAATAATTATTAAAATAATAAAATCTTTATTTGGTGGTCTTATTTGACCATGAATATGGAGAATTATATATGTTTTTAATCATAAAATCTGACTTAATTTTGAAGGTGGCTTAAAGTTTTTAATTTACTTAACTGCTGACTCAAAAACCTGAAAACAACTATTTTCTTCACAAATTAATATTTTTGGTAAAAACATAATGGAAGTTATGGATTTTCAAGTAATCATGGAATAAAGAAAATAAGCCCATCAATTAGGATGCAATTATTTATATGCATATACATTGATGATTACTGAAGCACATTATCTTCTCGCTATTTTTCTGCTTGCACTGGTGAAAATGGAATAACATAATATTTACACTAATTTGATATTGAATAAAATAAAGAGAAATATGCTTGATTGATAAACACTTCAGTCAGTTCTGCCTTGTTCATGCTCTCATATCCCATCCATCCCTAGAAGACCTGACACTCCTAGAGACTTCCTTCTGATGGCCTTTTAATAGTTCACTAACTTTTATTCAAAGTATATTTACCAAGCAGCTACACTAGGCCTCTCCTTCCTGGGTTGACTGAGGAAATGTACTCCTGTGCTAAACAGGAACTCTGGAACTGCATGGCAAACCACAGAGCATACCCTCTCTCATCTTTCTACTCTGGTTCTGTCATTCACATCCCAACAGCCCTCCCTGCTCAAGTCTCTGTGCCAGCAGCGGGGCTAGTTTCTTAATGAGTGATGAAAGTGATCTGGATCTGTTTTGAGAATCTGGATCCCATTCCCCATCTGGATCCACAAACTGTCCTTGCTCCAACTCCTACAAGCATTGATACAGATTCATGGCCAGATTTCTGAGTATCAGCTTCCTGCTAATGTGTGATAGTTCTGCACCTATGTGTTATGACAAATCACTACTTTTCTTCGCTCCTCTTTCAGTACTTTTTTGCCATTTGCTTTAATCATGACCAGAAATTGCCCATCTCACTTGAGAGTGTCTTCCAGACTGGATCTCCTTAGTCATCAGGACCTGAGCACTGGGCTTGTTCCATGGCTTGTCAGACAACAACCTCTTTCTTGCCTCTACTGCAATTTGTTATAAATTAGCTGTCATACTATCTCAAGAATTCAGAGACACAACAGGTCTCACATAAGCAATCCTTTCCCATGTCATAGAATTGACTTGTCTTTTTTCTCCTCTGTAAAGAAAACAATCAGAATTCTAACTATAGGAACAAGTTCATTACTTTAAATTAACAGTCAAATATTACTTTGTCAATCTTAAAAATAACCAAACATAATATATAGTATCTAACATACAAGGAAAATAGAAACTTTGAGGAAATGAACTTTCATTTAATCATTTCAGAAAATATTTATTGAGGATAGGCTAGCAACAAGACCCTTGTATATTTATAAATGTTGCTAGTACCAAACAAGAAATTGACTATTAGCAATCACCAAAATTTAGTCTGTAATACCAATCCCATATTAAAAACATATGACTATAGACAGTTAACCCATTTGGCTCAAATCACAGCTTCAGGCAGGATAGGAATGAAAGAGTAAGGAAAGAAGACTATGCACACTGAGTTTACATTGATAATTAAGAACAGAGGGCGCCTGGGTGGCTCAGTCGGTTAAGCCTCTGCCTTGGACTCAGGTCATGATTCCAGGGTTCTGGGATCGAGTCCCACATGGGACTCCCTGCTCAGTGGAGAGTCTACTTCTCCCCCTTCCCCTTCTCCCCCCATGCGTGCATGCGCTTGCTCTCTCTCGCAAAAATAAATACAATCTTAAAAAAAAAGAACTGTTTCTTTAAAAAATAAAAACAGAAAAGATTTTTCAGTAAGATCACCTTCACTTATGAAACATGAGACTTAATAAATTATCGCCCAAGAAACCTACGAAAAATTGGCTTATAACAGAAAAAAAAAACCCTTCTAACATGATTTTTCACTAGCTCTTTTGATACCAGAATTCATTTCACTTAACTTTTTTATGTGATCACTCTGACTAGGGATAGTTTTGATGAGGTAAAGACAACTAAGCTTTATCAGTTTTTATTACCAAGTGTTATGAAAAACATATATTCTCACCCTATGTCTGAATATTACCTTATCACTACATCTGATGTGTTTAGGATGAGCTGAGACTCAAGAATTAGCCAAACAAAATATAAGAATTCAGAACCATAGATGGGATTAAAATGGAGAAAATCTTATGAATGAATCAGGGATAGAGTGAAGTTCAGAATAAGTGCCTATAGAACACTAGTTTTGTTATAAAAATAGCCTTTAAATATTACAATGTGGTATGCACAAACCATTGCAAAGTAATTTTATTGTACAATCAACCATATTGTATGTCCCTCTAATAACTCATTCTCTAATAAAATATAAGCATAAAAATTTCTGTATAAGTAACTGTAAATAAATCAGTATCTAAATATAGAAGTACCAACGTTTAGGCAAGATGACCTGGTGGAAGTCTCATTAGAGCAGCATGAGAAGGTGATTTTATATAAAGCTTAATTGTCATTGATTTTACTATTGTTTAGAGAAGACTGTGTTAACAGAAAGAATGTTTCAAAGGAGTCCAGAGTCATTCCATTCAAAAGGCTGGACTATGACCATGTGACTTAACATCTATCTAGTCTGGGAAAAGGTCCACATGGCCCAAAAGGGAGACAGCTGCCTCAGGCTAACCCAGCTTGATGATACCAGCCATTGCAATTATAAAACTAATTATCCTTGCACTGATTCTGTACCCATCAAACTAACTACTGTTTAAAATTTGGCTTCTCAGGCAAGACTTTCCTACAGAGAATGGATGCCCTGGCTAGTCACCATGAACATCACAGTTATACTGCTCATTACAAATCAATATCTCATGACTCTGGTTACACCTGAATCTTTAAAAAAAAATAATTATCATGGATTCGTTCTCAAGAGACTATATTATTTGAACTATATGGACAAAAATTATGATTTTGTTTCAGAAACTTGAGAAGTAAACATATCCAATGTATCAAGTCAGAATTTTTAAATACGTTTTATTCAAGTTTAATGCATAGTCATTAAATGAGAGATCGGAAGTGTTCACTTGATGGGTTTTGACAAATCTATACACCTGTGTATACAACACTCGAAACAGAATGTTTCTACACCCGAGAAAGTGTTCTGGTTTTTTTGAGTCAATCTCTTCCCACAGAGGCAGCCATTGTTTTGATCCCTGTCACCATGGATTATTTTTGCTTCTCCTAGAATTTTATATAAATGAAATCATAGGGCATATATTACTTTTTTGATATTTTAATACAATATAATAGTCGTAAGATTAATCCACTTTGTTGCATGTATTAGTAATCATTTTTTCTTGTTTAGTGTATACCACTGTATAAACATCAAAATTTGTATATTTATTTTCCTGTGGATAGGTAATTCTCCCCCACTTCAGTTTGGAGCTATTATAAATAAAGATGCTAAGCACTTCTTCATATATTGTTGGTGGGGGGATATGCATACATTCACTTATTTTCATTATATATCTAGAAGTGGAAGTAACAGGTTATAGGGCAGGTACATGTTTACCTTTATAGGAGAATATCAAGCACTTTTCTATTTTATATTTCCACCAGCAATGCATAGCATGAGAATTCCTAGTTGCTTCACATCCTTATAACATTTATTTTTTTAATCATTCTTAAAACTTAGTTGTTGTAGCAAAAGTGTAGTGATATCCCATTGTAGTTTTAATCTGCATTTCCTTGATGAACCATGATGTTGAGCCCCTTCCATATGCTTATTTTCTTTTGTATTTATTTTTTCAAGTCTTTTAATTGAGTAGTTGGTATTTTCAATTATAAAATGAAGGAGTTGTTTATATAATCAGGATACAAGTCTTTTGCCAGAAAACTCTGAAAACATTTTTTTCTGGTCTGTCTCTTGCTTTTTAAATTACGTAATAGTGTCTATTAATGAGAGAAGTTTTCTGTTTTAATGAAACAATTTATTACCTTTTAAAATATATTGTTAGTGCTTTTGCATCCTAAGAAAATTTTACCTACCCTAAGGTTGTGATGATATCTTCCTATGATTTCTTCTATAATCTTTACAATTTTGCTTTTATATTTAGGACTATGATACATCTTTAATTAATTTTTGTATATTTTTAAGATATAGAAGAAGTTTCATTTTTCTCAGTTTCAATATTCAGTTGTTCCTGCACCATTATATGAAAGGACTTTGATTTCTCTCTGAATTGCTTTGTCACCTTTGTTAAAAATCAATTTTCCACAGTTATGCAAGCTTATGACTAGGCTTTATGTTCAGTTCTATTAACCTATTTATATATCCTTATTAACTTTTGTCCCTTTTAAGTGCTTTTTAAAGTCAAGCAGTAGAAATCATTCATCCTTTTTTCCCTTTTTAAGTTGTTTTGACTATTTTATGTCATTTGCATTTTCAAAGAAACTTTAAGTTTACCAGTCATTTTTCTCTAGAATCACTAATGGAATGATGATTGTGATTACATGCTTAATGTGGTATATTTTTATATATAATATATATATTAATATACATATGGTATATATATTATATTATATATATACATATATATTGCTATTACCTTCTATTCCAATGCTGTTTTCATCAGAGAATACATTCTGTATTATTTTGACACTTGAAATTTACAAAAACTTGTTTCAAGGTGCCAAATTTGTTGCATGTTAAACACATGCACTTGAAAACAATGTATAGGCTACAGTTATTGAGTGTGATATTCTATAAGTGTCAGTTAGGTAAAGGTGGTTTATTTTGTTATTTAAATCTTGTAAGTCCTTATAGATTTCGTATACTTCTATAAATGACTGAGAGAGAACTGCCAAAATAACTCTGTCATTTTCTGCTTTACACATTTTTAAATTGTTAGTAGGCAAATGAACATTTATAATTAATCAATATACTTCATTATTATTATGAAATTTATCTTCTCTTCTGAAAATACTCCTGGAAATATAGAGAAGTGTGTCCTGTCTGATAATAATAGAGCCACATTAGCTTTCTTATGTGTAATGTTTTACTTTCCACCAGGCTCTATCTTTATGTTTAATTAATATTTGTCTCTTACAAAAGAGTATTTTGTTCTTCTTTTTTTATCCCAGTCTGGCAATCACTGCCTTTGAATTAAAGTGGTTAGTTCATTTAAAATTTATGTAATTATTTATATAGTTGGGTTTAATATACCACATTACTATTTGTTTTTCTTAGGCTTATCTTTTGTTTCTTTGTTTCTTTGGTCCTTGTTTCTTGTTGCTTTTCTTATTAACTCAGCAGTTTTTAATTTATCTCCTCTACTTCATTTTGGATATTTATTTTATGTTACCTTTATAATACTTATTCTAATGATTATAATATACATCCTTAACACTGTCTAGCTGAATTAATATAATACCATCTCATATACAGTGTAAGGCTATTCCCACATTCCTGACTTTCTGAAACTCTTTTCATGTATTTACAATTCCAGATGTTATCAACGCCACAAAACAGTTATTGATTTTACTTTAAATGGTTTATCTTTTAAAAGATTAAGAAAACAATGTTTTATATTTAATCCCAAATGTATCATTTCTAGTGTTCTACTCTCCTTAGTTTAGATCCAAGTTTCCATCTGGTATCATTCCCTTCATCCTGAAAAACGTCCTTTAACATTGCCTTTAGAGAAGTTTGGTGGTGATAAATTATGTCATATTTCATTTAGTTGAAAATGTTTGTCTTCATTTTAGAAGAACATTTAGAAGAATATTTTTACTATAGAATTCTGTGTTGATGTTTTCTTTTAGCACTTTATTTAAGATTTTATTTATTTATTTGAGAGAGAACAAGCAGGGAGAGTGGCAGGCAGAGGGAGAAGCAGGCTCCCTGCTGAGCAGGGAGTCTGATGTGGGACTTGATCCCAGAACCCTGGGATCATGACCTGAGCCAAAGGCAGACACTTAACCAACTGAACCACCCAGAAGCCCTCTTTTAGCACTTTAGAGATGTCATTCCATGTTTTTTTGTGCATTGATTCAAATAAGATTATCAATAGTCTTGTATATTGCTGCTTACCCCTCTGCTACTTTTTAGTTTTCTTTGTAACTTTTGTTTCTAGTATTTTGACTATGATGTGTCTAGATGTGGTTTTGTTTGCATTTATTCTATTTGGGATTGCTTGAGATTCTTCAATTTGTAAGACCATTTCTTTCATAAAATTAGAGCATTTCCAAATATTATATATTCAAATATATTATTTGCCCCCATCTCTCTCTATCTAGGTTCTGTTTACACATAGGTCAGACCGTTCAATATAGTTCCATAAGTCCCCTCAGGGTTTGTTGAATTTTTTTCTTTATTCTTCAGACTAGGTTATTTCTATTGATCTGATTTCAATTTACCTGACTTTTTTTTTTCTGCTACCTCCAATTTGCAATTAAACATATCTGGTGGAGTGTTCATTTCAGATTTGTAATTTTCTACATTCTATTCTTATTTGTAACTTTAAAAAACAGCTGTATTAAGGTATAATCCATACAGCATACAATTCACTAGTTGTAGGTATGTAAGTCAATGCTTTCGAATAAATTTATAGAATTGAGAAACTAGTTTTAGAACATTTCCTTCATTTCAAAATGATTCCTGCTTGCAGTTGATACCCATCCCTACCTTCAAATCTAGGCAGCAACAATCCTGTTTCCTGTCTTTAAAGACTTCCCTCTTGGGCGCCTGGGTGGTTCAGATGGTTAAGCATCTGCCTTCGGCTCAGGTCATGATCCCAGGGTCCTGGGATCGAGTCCCGCATCGGGCTCCCTGCTCCTTGGGAGCCTCCTTCTCCCTCTGCCATTCTCTCTCTCTCTCTCTCTCTCTCTCTCTGTCTCTCATGAATAAATAAATAA